>NC_090266.1:391187274-391490305 GCF_040414725.1 Anabrus simplex | reverse complement strand
CAGTCTTGTGATTTTTTCTCTATTTCCATAATAATATCAACGACGATCTTTCCGGTGAAGGAATTACTATTCTGCGTGGTGAAAGTTGAAAACAGACCTTCCAGATTTATGACAACTTTTTCATGGACGGAACGTTTATAAGTTCAAGCAAACAGTTCTGCCAAATATACACTATGCACACTGATTTTGAGAGCAGCAACAAAGAGAAGAACATACATCCGATCGTGTTTGATTTGTTGCGGAACATAAGTGAAGATACTTATTAAAGACTTTCGGAACATATTAGAAGCAGTGCTAGGGTGGAAGCTGAAGATAGTTAATGAAAAATGTTGCAAAGTTTGCGCTGGGAAGACTGGGGAGAAAGGAGACGAGCTGCTCAACTAACTGGTATGTTCTGATCTGTCAGTGGAGAGATGGCGTTGAATGACATCAGTAGACGAATGAGTTTGGGTGGTGTCTTTAAAAGTAGGAAAGATCACAATATGAAGATGAAGTTGGAATTCAAGAGGACAAATTGTGGCAAATACTCGTTTATAGGAAGGGGAGTTAGTGATTGCAATAACTCACCAAGGGAGATGTTAGATAAATCGACTTACTGTGGTTGAAGAACAACTGTTTATTTTCTTTTTTCTGTATCACAGCAGTCTTCTACGTCTTCTATTATTTGTCTGCCCCCAACCTGTATAGACCGTGACGTTCTCTTCGAAGTAGGAGTTCTAAGGTATACATGTGATGTACTTGGATTTTCCTCAGCCATTGCAAATAGGTTTCAGAAGTTCATTTTTCGCCTCTATTTCTTTGTTTTGTTGTAAACATAACAATAGTATTCAAAGTTTTGCGATTACACCACCAGATGTCTCACGGCAATGCATAAGAGATTCCTTTCTAGTGTCAGAGGTTGCCAATCCGTATGTCGAAGATAACCGAGGTCTACCGATTCTGCACTAGGGAGACGAAGGGCCACTAAACGTTTGGCAAATAGTACACAAAATTGATTACAGATATGAAATGAAACAAGTAATTGATGGCGAAGCGGCGGATATAAAGTTGCTCCCACAGGGATAAGTCATATCTAGGAGAGCTGCAGAACCATAATATGGGAAAGCCCACAGGCATCATTCCATTTGGTGTCGTCCCATTTGCGATCACTCAGGTAGAATACAAAACTAATTTATTTTTGACGGGTTAAGCAGTGTCCCATTTGCGATCACTCTTGTGACATACAAACAGTCAGGTTGCTGTGAGGGAATTCCCTACTGAAGGACTGGTACAGGAAAACATCCCTCGAGTAACTGGCGAAACTACATACTAGGATTCTTACGAATCGTATGTTGAAACTCATTAAATTACTTATATTTACCGTTTGAGACTGATGCGTTAATATCGCAATTGACAGAGAATAAACAGAACTCTAATAAACATTTTATTTAGAGTTACTAGATGGTTGTGGGTGTAAAGGCGGTTAAATGAGTTTTAAGAAGTAGTACAAAAGATAGGCTTATTAAAACCGTTGAATTTTACACTTTCCAATTTCAAAACAAAGGATTTTGCTGTAACACGTTACTTCTTCGATTATGCTACCCTTTTTGAGGCAATTGTATGTGTGTATGTATGTTCAGTCCGTCGGTGATTCCGCTGGTGGGATCCTCAACAGCTCTGCCATCAGCTGTCATACATGGCCTAGGCATCACTGAAAAGGCGAACTAGGGAAATGAGGAGTGAGGTAGTTTCCCGTTGCTTTCCTCACCGAGCCAGAAGTTGCTATTACATATCAGTCTGCCAAGCCACCTGAAATGCATACACCAACCGACCCTATGAGCAATATTTTCACACCATTCATAGCAGGGACTGGCTGCAGAAGGAATGGCATTACTAGTATCACTCATACCTCAGTCACATTCATTTTGTCAAAGCCAAGGATAAAGCTGAGACAGATCAATGAAACTAACTAAATTGCTCTAGCCCATACCAGAAGACATAGTGCACGGTAAACACTAGGTCCCGCCAGCAAAGGCGAGAGGCAATTGTAGCTCATCTCAAACATAACAGTTAACCTATACTTTCTTATAGAATAGGGGACACTGTTAAATTACTGCTTAAATAATGCTCAAACTGTTCAAACATAGATACTGAAACGTTAAGTAAGCAGATGCTTAAAATATAATTCGCCTACTTTCATCTATCTGTATGTATGTCTACCCCTTATTCTCGTTTCTTGATACCGGGTCGGGATGTGATGAGATTAATTTATACGGGATGTTTCTACGGCCGGATGCCCTTCTTGGCACCAACCTCAGTTGAGGAGCTAATGAAGATGAAATTTGTTATGGTGAATGAAATTGAGTAAGGGTGGGAGGACTCAGCTCTGGCCTATGAATAGGAACTGTACCAGCATTTGCCTGGAAGTGAAAATATTAAACCACAGGAAACCACTCTGAGAACAGCCGGTGGTGGGGTTCGAACCCACAGGTTTCCCGAATGCAGAGCTTGGCTCCATAGCCGTAGCACATTAAAAGACGCGCGGCCACTCAGCCTACTTTCACCTGTATAAATAAAATGATAACTTTTGTCTCTACGCTCGGATTAGATGTACAAGAGTCCGACTCGTAGGCTGAACGGTCAGCGTACTGGCCTTCGGTTCAGAGGGCCCCGGGTTCGATTCCCGGCCGGGTGGGAGATTTTAGCCTTAATTGGTTAAATCCAATGGCACGGGGGCTGGGTGTATGTGCTGTTGTCTTCATCATCATTTCATCCTCATCACGACGCGCAGGTCGCCTACGGGAGTCAAATAGAAAGACCTGCACCTGGCAAGCCGAACCCTTCCTGGGATATCCCGGCACTAAAAGCCATACGACATTTCATTTCAGATGTACAAGATTCTAAAAATTAATGTTATGAAAATATTTACATTAAAATAAGTTGAAGAAATGACAATTCTATAATGATAGCGCGAAAAGATGAGATTGCATTCGGGAACTAGTGGGTTCGAATCCTATTTTCGGTAGCCCTAAAGATGTTTTTCCGTGGTTTCCTATTTTCACAAGCAAAAACATGCTGGGGCTCTACCTTAATTCAGGCCACGGCCACTTCCTTCCCACTCCTAGCCCTTTCTTATCCCATTGTCGCCATAAGATCTATGTGTGTCGGTGAGATGTAAAGCCAGCGATAAAAAAACCCATGTCACCAAACATCCCTGACTTTTAAGTACATTTCTCTAAGAGTATCCATTATATAAAGCACAAGGCTTGCCTTTATTCGTCTCAAAGACATGCATGTTGTAGGTAAGCACGCAGATAACAACATAACAACAAAAGCTACATCAACGATGGTGATGATGATTGATGATTGTTGTTTAAAGGGGCCTAACTTCGAGTTCATCGGCCCCTATCAACGATGGATGTCTACAGCTGGAATACTTACAGTATATTAAAAACTATAGAGTAATAACTTTTTTTTTGCCACCGACACAGATAGGTCTTATGGCGACGATGGGATAGGATAGGGCTAGGAGTTGGAAGGAAGCGGCCGTGGCCTTAATTAAGGTACAGCCCCAGCATTTGCCTGGTGTGAAAATGGGAAACCACGGAAAACCATCTTCAGGGCTGCCGATAGTGGGATTCGAACCTACTATCTCCCGGATGCAAGCTCACAGCCGCGCGCCTCTACGCGCACGGCCAACTCGCCCGGTAATAACTTATTACCTCAAGAAACCTTCAAGAGAGATGTTGTGTGGAGTACGCCCTAATTTGCAGTCCCCCTGCTGTATGGACGTTAGAAAACCCGGATAGACTGCTGATAATTTTACAGTGGTCGCAAATGGGACACGAACTGGTCTTTCTTCACATTCTTGTTTTCCACAGTAATGTGAGTGATTGCAAATGGGACAACTTTTGCTGTGATCGCAAATGGGACACAACATTCCATTTGAGGGGAAATTTCAGTGAGCGACTCTTCATAGAGCCGGTATTTCTAGTACGAGCATTGCGCTTACGGCGGGCAAGGCTTTGATACCCGTATTATATACCCTACCTGGCCTGACAAGTTCAATACTATGTAATGTATTCTGGTTGCCGTAACAGAAAACTGCAACTGTAATCATTTACACACACACCGATGGTGTGCACGTGTACGAAGTTACATTGATATCCGACCATTTTATCTGGGTGTTTCAGTTTTTTCGTCAGGCAGTCTAATAATAATAATAATAATAATAATAATAATAATAATAATAATAATAATAATAATAATAATAATGCCGGGCTGAGTGGCTCAGACGGTTAAGGTGCAGGCCTTCTGACCCCAACTTGGCAGGTTCGATCCTGGCTCAGTCCGGTGGTATTTGAAGGTGCTCAAATACGTCAGCCTCGTGTCGGTAGATTTACTGGCACGTACAAGAACTCATGCGGGCCTAAATTCCGGCACCTCGGCGTCTCCGAAAATCGTAAAAGAGTAGTTAGTGGGACGTAAAACAAATAAAATTATTATTATTATTAATAATAATAATAATAGTTTTCCTCCGAACAGTCTATGAGGTAATGATTTCGTGATATATAAAATCGTCACGTACCATTGACGTTCACTGCAGTTATACGAAATTTGGTGGAAATATATTCTGTTAGACTGTTCTTCTCTCTGTCGCTCTTTCCCGCTTGTGGACACATACATACATACCCAAAGACATAAAACATAATGTGATATATGATGAATGTGGGTTGCATTCCAGCCGAGGTAATTTTATTATTTTTCTTTATTTTTTTTAATAGCGAATATCCAGTCATTAAAGTGCGTTTCGGGGAAACTTCACAGAAATTTGTATTGCTTGCAGCATTAAAAACAAGTCTGAGTTTTTAAAAATAAAATTATTTTTCTCTTCAGAAACTGATGTCATAATAAAAGACTTACTCTACAACAGAGGTGCACGAGGAAATTATTATTATTATTATTATTATTATTATTATTATTATTATTATTATTATTATTACGTAATAAAAGCAGCCTTTAACCATCCCTATTACTCAGGATTAACGTATTACGCTTTCGTCACTGCATTAGAATACAAAATGAAAAGGTGTATTCTTTTAGAATCTCTATTTACACAATATTGGATGAAGCCTGTGTAACAGCAAGAATATTCGCACATCGTCGCCGTAAGACCTATCCTTGTCGGTGTGACGTAAAGCCACTAGCAATATATATATTCGCACAAAAATGCATTACGTTCCTCCCGGTCTACAACTGACGATTGGCGACTTAAGAAAAGCTCATTGGACGTCGGCAAATTTTATCACAGTGCACATGGTGATGAACTCGTAGGCCTATATCTCAGTTAATATGAAATATTTTTGAGATATCCACCTATACACGCAACTTCTATCAAACCCTCTCCATCTACCTGGGGTATACATAAAATATTTCTTTACTAACATTTTCTCCCTCTGCCATTCACCATTCATATCTTCGAGAATCCTCGCGTAGGATATTTCCCAGCTTGTATTTGTAATACCCTATCGAATTTAGGCAATGTATGATGATATTACTTGCCTCTATCAATACATATTCGGTGTGTATTCTGATCTTTGAATTTATAACTCAGGATATTCACTCATTCAGAAGTTGTACCAATGAATTATGGTTATTAATAAATTATAAAAACCGACGGGGGAATTTTAATAAACAAACATTCGAAGTTGATAGTTCTCAAATATTGACTCTCGTGCGTACATTTTTCCGTTACATGTAAAGATGATCGTTAACTCTGATTACTGTTATCTACGTCACAGTGTTTCCTGTTCCAAAACCCACGGATATTTCCTCTCGTGCGTGTTATAATTCCCGAGAGTCTGTGGCAGTACATTTCATTGATATCATTTAATTGGCCAGGTAACATTCTTTTGCTCGAATGCGTGATGAAAGAACAGTATCGCTATACATGTGAACGCAAAGACTAAAGGTGAACCCACATTATATGTAGATGCATGCTATGTCAGCAATTTTACACTATGAACACTTCCGAGTGAGTGGCAGCGTGGTTTGGGTCACGTAGCTATCAGCTTGTATTCGAGAGGTAGTGGGTTCAACCCCACTGTCGGCAGCCCTGAAGATAGTTTTCCGTGGTTTTCGATTCTCACACCAGGCAAACCCCATGGCCACTTCCTCCCCACTTCTAGCCCTTTCCTGTCCCATCTTCGCCATATTACCTATCTGTGTCAGTGCGACATAAAGCAAATTGTAAAAATAATACTATAATAATAAAATATGATCACTAAGTTTCCTTTCCAAATATTTTACGTCACACTTCACCGAAGATCTTAGATGAGTCATCATTCAATCAAGTTGCATTAATTCCTAGCACTGGCCGCTTCTACAAGGTCTCTCATATAAACCCAGGCGGAACGTACGGTGATCGTACTCTGCTCTACGCCAGCTGCAGTATGGGAGGCGCGCGCATAGTTCCTTACCTTGCAAACAGCCTGCACGTGTTCGACCTGGCAAGCATGAGTCGCCAATCTGAATCTCAGCTGTTAACACAGTGAGACAATTAACATTGCTATATCGAAGTTACATATGTGAAAGTTATTTTAAGTACGAGTCGGCCGACGAGTTCGCGATGCATTTTATTCAGCAATTTCCTGGTGAGTAACGAGCACAGATTCACGTAATTGTAAATAAATTTGAAACTACTGACTCAGTGATCAACAAGAAACATGCGAACACACGAAGAGTTTTCATAGAAAAAAAGCGAGATGACATTGGTGCGAATAAGTAACTCACAAAATTAGCACAACAAGTAAGGGTTTCAGTTTCTTATGCACACAGAGCTACAACGCTGTTATACATCAAACCATATAGGTTTACACGGGCCCATTGTTTAAAACCTGCTGATCCTGCCACAAGAGTGAAACATTGTGAGTGGTATCTTGCAACATTGAATGAAAGTTTATTCGATCCACACCTTGTGATATTTTCGAATGAGGCCTGGTTTCATCTTAATGGTCGTGTGAACAGTCATAAGTCTCGCTATTAGTGCGGAGAAAATCCTAAAGATGTTTATGAAGTCCCTCATTTTGATAGGAAGGTTGGTGTTTGGTTTGCTGTTAGTGCAAGACGAATATTGGGCCTATATTTTCGAGAGGACAGTAAACGCAGGCAGGTATAAAGATGGCATTTTGACGCGTTTCTTCCATCATTTAACGGAAGAAGAAAAATCGCGTGGGTTGTTTTCAACAAGATTCAGTCCCTGCTCATACAGCAGATTCCCTTCATACAATCTTGGAAGTGTTTGCAGACAGAGTGATCAGTGCTGATCCTTTTCCCCACGTTCTCCAGATCTAATATTGTGTGATTTTTACTTGTGAGGTAAATTGTAAGAAAAAGTGTATCGAACAAATCCTCGCGCATTGAAGGAGCTGAAACAAAAAATTACGAATTAAATCAGAAACACTACTGTGGTAGAACTTACTGCGTCAGCCAAACTGTGGTAACCAGATACAATGCCTATATAACCCAGAAAGGATGACACTCCCAGCGTATTTTATAACGTAAGATTTCATGTAATATTTCGTACACGTTTAAATTAGGGCGGCCGCGCGCGACATAAGTTCGGCTGAGGCAGCTGCCGTAGCGCAGAGAACAAGCACAGTGCGTTCGGTGTGGGTTTATATGAAAGATCCTGTATATTGAATTTTAATGCGTTTTTCAAAATTCGTGTGAGTTTATTGTGAGAGTATAAAAAGCGAAACAAAAGGAAAGCTCTCTCCACACAGGTCTTGAAAAACCCCGCAGCAGAGAACGGTAAAGGCTTTCAATACTCGCCACCTCAGCGTAAGTAGTATAGAGTGGCTTGCTCTACACCCGCCTGTCTTTGCCCTCAGGAAATAACCTATTACCAGTTTTTTGTGTAGTCAGGATAAACCTTAGGGCCATGGCCATCTCCAGAAGTGGAAATCCCGCTTCTAAATATTTCGAATTTCTAACTCTTGTTACACACATTGTAATAGATTCTGCAATAAAACTAAGTCGCACATAGTTCCTACCCATAGAAATACACGAGGCTAGTGGGGAATCTATACATAAAATAACTTGTCCTGATTGACTGACTGACTGACTAACTGACTGGCTGATTCATCATCGCCGAGCAAAAACTACTGAACGTAATGAAATGAAATTTTGAGGATACATTTATAGTACAATGTAGGTGCTCGCTAAAGGAGGATTTTTGGATATTCCGTCGCTAAGAGCGGTGAAATTTTAAAATGAGTGTATCTATATCACAAAACTTTAAAGGTTTACAGATGTAAATATTGGTATTTAGAATCCCCTTTAAAAATAAGGAAACACGTATTTTTTGGTTTTCGAAAAATCCCAACAGGAGGGGTGAAAAAGGGGTTAAATGCCTTTAATGAGGATACTAATATCTCAGAAACTGAAGATATTTAAGACCTGAAAATTGGTACTTGGGTCCTCCTTTAAAAATAAATATTAAGGAACACGCATTTTTTGTTTTTGGAAATCCAATTACTGCGGAGTGAAAAGGGGGGTGAATTTGAAAATAAAATAAAAACGTACTTTTTGTTCTTTGAAAATACAAGTAATGGGAGGGTAAGAAGGAGGGTGACTGACTGACTGATTCATCATCGCCGAGCCAAAACTGCTGGACGTAATGAAATTAAATTTTGACGATACATTTATAGTACAACTAGCTGATGTACCCGTGCTTCGCTACGGGATTCTCAGAAAGACTGACTTGGTGGTTTTCCTAACTGAATTCAACATAGGTCTTTACAAAAACATCAGTAGGAATGTAGCGATTGAAAGCAATGTTATCATATAAAATATTAGATCAAATGAAAAACCTCACACTTTTTCACTTTCAACGAACAGTACTACGGTGCCGATCTAAGAGTCCTAAGTTCCAGAGCTGGAATAACCAGGTCGCAGACTGCCATGAACACTCCTCTGTCATTATTCCGTTAAATATGCACACTACTCATTCCAGTCAGTGCCTCAGAGTAGGGATTGAATAGCTCGAATACTATGATGAACCAGTGTGTTACGTACCAGATATATCATAAAATGTATGAACCAGAGGAATAGCATGCTAGAGAAGAAAGTTATCTTACTCCCCAGCTACTTGCCGTCAATATACATGCAGGCTGTTACAGTCGGTACGACCAGGTGAGTTGCCTGTGTGGTTCGGGGCGCTCAGCTGTGAGCTTGCATCCGGGAGATAGTGGATTCGAACCCCACTGCCGGCAACACTGAAGATGTTATTCCGCGGTTTCCCATTTTCATACCAGTCACACCATGATGTACCCTAAAGCTAAGGCCGCTTCCTTCACACCACTATTCATTTCCTATCCCATCGTCGCCATAAGACCTACCTGTGTCGGTGCGACGTCAAGCAAATTAAAAAACCTCGGTACGCTGCAGTAATCCTATCTATCGGGGATGAGAGGAAACAGAACACAAAAAGCACATCACAACAAACAATGGTCAATGTAATGTTATTGTTGATAAAGTTTATGTGCTTTCTATATTGCAGGCCTTCACATTAGTTTTCTTTCGACTCTGTGATATTAGGGTGTCTTACAAAATTATTTATATCGTAGACTGTAGTTCCTTATTCTCAGAATTTACATACCGATTTTCACTAAATTCTGTTTACCCATTTCCTCGTGACTCGGAGCTGATATGGACTTACAAGTTAGTAACGAAAATCCAAATTCATGAATATATCTGATTATATGCGGCACGGTAACAATGTATAAGACATAAGTGATCGGAAATTATTAACTTCTTACATAACTACTACTAACTTACGACATAACTAAAGTTATGTTAGTTACGTAGTATTTATCGATACGACCACTAATAACATAAATAACTTATTTGAGATTTACATTTCAGGCCTTCCCCTAAACTACCATTTCATTCAACGTGCATAAAATAATTTGTAGCCTAGATTGCAGTGGTTCATCACCCGACAGTACATACCGATTTTCATTAACTTCTCTTCAGGAGTTTTCTATTGACGCGTGTACAGACAGACAGACAGACAGACAGACAGACAGACAGACAGACAGACAGACAGACAGACAGACAGACAGACAGACAGACAGACAGACAGACAGACAGACAGACAGACAGACAGACAGACAGACAGACAGACAGACAGACAGACAGACAGACAGACAGACAGACAGACAGACAGACAGACAGAAATTACGGAAAAGTAAAAAATGCAATTCCTTGTTACTGTGGACATGACAGATACAGAAATATCATTCATTTCAAATTCTCAGCAATGCACAGGCAAAACACTTATTTTATACATATATTACATCTCAGTCCTACCCCTGAACTACCATTTCACTCAGTGTAATAACATTATTGACAGCCTAGATTAAAGGAACCTATTCCCCGACTTTGCATACCAATTTTCGTGAAGGCACGATCACTAATAAAATAAATATTGGACAATTAAATTTTAGGCCTTCCCATAAACTGCCATTTTTCTCAGCGTGTATAGCCTATATTGTAGCGAATTATTTGCCATCTTTGTCTCGTGATTTTCATTAATACACGACCACTAATAACATAAATAATAAAATTTCAGTCCTTCCCCTAAACTACCATTTCACTCAGCATGATTAAAATAATTTATAGCCTAGATTGTAGCGGTTCATCACCCGAATTTACATTCCGATTTTCATTACATTCCCTTCAGCCGTGTTCTCGTGATACGTGTACAGACAGACAGACAGACAGACAGACAGACAGACAGACAGACAGACAGACAGACAGACAGACAGACAGACAGACAGACAGACAGACAGACAGACAGACAGACAGACAGACAGACATTACGGAAAAGTAAAAAAATGCATTTTCTTCTCACTGTGGACATGACCGATACAGAAATACCATTCTTTTCAAATTTTGAGCAATGTACAGACAAAACTCTTATTTTATATATATATACACTAGCAAGATATCCGTCCTTCGCTACGGTATTATACTGAAATTTATAATTGAATGCTTATTATTATAGATATATAATCCGCCGAAATTCGCGATCTGACTGGTTATCTGAGAGAATCCGCCAAAATTCGCGATCTGAGTCGTTTTCTAATAGATTACGGCAAGTTTCCTCCCATTTTTCAATCTTTTTTTCCAGCAATCGAATTCGTACTTTCCGGGCTAGGTCCATGTATTCCAACCGGTCAGTTAGGTCCCTAAATCTTTACCATCTTTTCCTATAAGAATTTTTAATATGGATCAAATCCTTGAGGAAATCCGGCGTGGTGTCCTCTTGGGTGCCTTGGCGGTACTGAACCCGCGGCTGGACTGCATTCTTAGGGTACGGCCATAGTGCACCGCTTCTCGCTTCCTGCTTTATCGCGGCGGGCGAGCGGGAAAGAAAAGATAGTGAAAACTGGTTGGGGCGGCCATAGTGCACCCGCCTGCCTGCGCTAACTAGCTCAAACCGCTTCTACCCGCTTTAACAGGAAATAATTTTTATTTCTTTTCCCCGCTTGAACCGCTTTACCGCCCAACACGCCCGGTCAGTCTGCTGTTTATCTTCCGACTGCGCACGTTGTTCTCACTCTTGCTTGTATAGAATGGAAGCGGATAAAGACATCTTAATATCGAAAGTATTTATGAAAAGTGTAATTTGGGACAAAAGGTTGCAAGCCCATGCCAACCGCAACGTTGTTGACAAAGCATGGAAGGAAATAGCTGCTGAAATGGGTGTTGAAGACGGTAAGTGAGAAATAGACAGTTCTATTATTATTATTATTATTATTATTATTAACAACAACACAAATTAAGTCGCCATTATTATATCAAACAATTACATTGGTAGTTACTAAACATGACATTACTGCATTTCACAGTAATATGTGTTCAAATTTTTCGTAAGGGTTGAATATTTTTGAACGGGAATTCAGATGACCAGCGAGTTATTAACAGTATAAAACTAAGTAAATAATCAAGTAAAATATTTCATTTTTTATTTACTTAACAGTTATATAGTCATGCACTGTGTTACATAAACTAAATGTTTCTTTTTAAAAAATTTAAATGGTCTCATAGTATGTTCCGTAACCAGATTCTTATTTTTATGTATTTGTTAATGTCTCTACTTTTCATTCTATTCATACATAACTCAAACGATATTTTTCGAAGTATTGTGCAAATGTAGCCCTGATGTTTTCGGCTTGAATAGCAGGTCTCCCTCTTCTCTCCCAGCTGACCTCGTGGCCTGTAGTATGAACGTCTGAGAGGTTTCTTTGCATTCCTTCTCTGTCAATTACTATGTTGTGCAAAACACAAATGCATTTCACAATTTTGTCAGCGAGATGCACTGAAGTTTCTATTGACTTTGAAAGTATACGCCACTTGGAGTAGGTAATCCCGAATGCACATTCTACGGTCTTTCTGGCACGTGATAAGCGTTCATTAAACATTCGCTTCGTTTCAGTCAGACCTTCCCTTTTGTATGGTTTCATGAGGTATGGAAGCAAAGGGTATGCCTCATCTGCAAGCATAACAAATGGAGCTTGTATTTGGCTGTGTGGCAGCATGTTGGGCGCAGGAAACTTTATGAGCTCCTGTTCAATGAAGCTGAATAGATCAGAAGCTAAATACGTTCCTCCGTCGCTCTGTTTCCCATATCCTCCCACATCAACAACAATGTACTTGTAGTTAGCATCGACAAGGGCCTGAATAACCAAGGAAAAATGCTGTTTATAATTGTAAAACATGGAACCAGAATTTGCAGGACAAATCAAACGAATGTGCTTCCCGTCAAGACAGCCAACCACATGTGGAAAATTCCAAATATTGTAATAGTCAGTCGCATTTTTCTTAAGCGATTCAGTAGTTGGAATTGGCATGTGCAACGGATATAGTTCATCCCATATTACTTCCACTGTTTCCTTGACGATGTTAGCTACAGTTGACTTCCCCATCCGGAAAGTGAAGGCCAATGCTCTGAACGATAATCCAGTCGATAGGTACCTGGAATGAAAAGAGATTGAATTTAATATATTATTAAAATGGAATGTCCTGACTGATTGTCAATCAATGCCCAAACAAAACTACTGGACGTAAAAAAAATTAAATGTTGGGGGTGCATTTCTATTACGGTGTAGGTGCTCACTAAAGAAAGGTTTCAAAAAATTCCACTCCTAAGGGGATGAAGCGTAGATAAAACTGTGGAAACTAAAACATTCATCCCTCCGAAACCGTTCATCGGTCAAGGTTTAACTTTTACATAATGACTGTTTAGTTTAACATTTTATAACCGATTTATTCATTGTGATCTCTATACCAAGTTTATTCCTAAGTGGTGCAACTCTATGGAAATAAGGGACATTCGGATCTTAACTCGGCCATTACAAGTCTTTAAAAGTATTTCACAGCAACGAAGACTGCAGGGGAAAATGGAAAGGACAGCTGATTTTCTGTATGACCTATGCTTGAATGAGTCATTCCCGGTTAGTGAGGAATGAGTTATGAAAGACTAGCTTCCAATTTCATACTCTAGGCTATATGAATGGGTCAGTGAAAGATAAATGATGTCATAATTGATTAGGCGAATGCTTGCGCTTGCAACGTTGGCATTCTAGCGATATTACTTTGGGACGTTTGGCACTTTTAGCGTTAAAACAAATACACGTCTAAAGGATTTTGACCGGAAAGTGAGACCTGATGGCATAAAAACGGTTTAACTTGTTGTTGTTGTCGTTGTTTGGGTCATCAGTCCACCGACTGGTTTGATGCTGCTCTCCATGCCACCCTATCCTGTGCTAACCTCGTCATTTCTACGTAACTACTACATCTACTGTACTCTAATGGCATGTTCATACCTCTTGGTCTACCCCCGCCGTTTTTACCGCCTACACTTCCCTTTAAAAACAACTGAGCAAGTCCTGAATATCTTAAGGTGTGTCCTATCATTCTATCTCTGCTTCTGGTCATATCTCGCCAAATCGTTCTCCTCTCACCAATTCGATTCAGTACCTCTTCATTCGTAATTCGATCTATCCACCTTCAGCATTCATCTGTAACAGCACATTTCAAAAGCTTCTCGTTTCCTTTCTGAACTAGTCATTGTCCATGTTTCACTTCCATATAATGCCACGCTCCAGACTTTCTAGCACAAGCAGGGAAGAAATTTGCTCACTTCGAACACTCGTATAGGAATTAGAAAGATGTTTTAGAAGACCGTTTTACTTACGAAGCTTAAATTTCAATTTATATCATAGGAGCTAAATAACAGAAGGGGGTTTAGATTGGGATCGACTCGGAATATCACAATATACATTCTTTCGAAAACGTTTCACGTACGAAGTAGAAATTTCTCAGGCTGGTCCTACATCGTAGATATGGTTTTAAAACATTCAATTTCTGTGGGGGTAAATAATGTTTTGATCCAAAAATAAATAACCATTCCTCCAAACCTGTTTGACGTTCGAACTACGGGTGTATTTTATAGTCAGCCGACAATGGGCGCTCCAAAATTTAAAACTGTGCAGGATAATTTTCATTTTGAAACCGTACCAACGCACGGGTATCTTGCTAGTGTATATATA
Source organism: Anabrus simplex (assembly GCF_040414725.1). NCBI lineage: Eukaryota > Metazoa > Arthropoda > Insecta > Orthoptera > Tettigoniidae > Anabrus > Anabrus simplex. Next base: position 391,475,705 of record NC_090266.1, on the reverse strand, counting down.
AGTAAAACTAAATACATGAAATTAGAATAGAATGAATGAAAAATACAAAATGCGTATGACGCGCTTGAAAATATTTCGATAAACTAATAATTCTGTTTGTTTTCTCAGATGGGATTCTGCGGAAAAAGTGGAAGTATCTGAGAGACCAATTCGCCATAGAAATGGGAAAGTTCCCTCCCTGTCGTTCAGGTGATGCTGGCGGTCATCGAGAATCCAAGTGGCCATATTATAAATCACTGACGTTTTTAGAGGGCATCGTCAAGCCAAGAACTACATCGAGCAACTTGAAAAACAGTAAAACTCCAGCTCATCAGGAAATTGAGCATTCTGAAATGGTTGCTCACACTGCTGCTGGGTGTGGAATTGAAGTTACGGAGGGTGTTCAGGAAGTGGAAACACAACACACAGCTCAGGAAACACAGCAGGATGAACCCGTAGTCTTGCCAAGAAAAAGGAAGCGAGACGAACTGAATACAAAGTATAACCAGAAAATGATACTAATTGAGGAAAAAAAAGCTTCTTTGTTGGAACGCGTCATACAAGAACGCAGATGTGACGACAATGATGATGCATTGTTTTTCCGAAGCCTTTTGCCTTATGTAAGCAAAATACCGCAACATTTGAAACTGCGGTTCAGAAATAGGGTTCAGCAATTAGTTGACGAGTTCGTTTACCCGAGTACCCAGGACATTCCACACATTCCCAGCCCTAATTCCAGTCATGGTGGTACTTTATACTCAGATGAACAGACCGTTCAGACCGAACTTCATGGTGATGCATTTGAGACATTACGCACTGCGTCAAACGAAACTGTTGGGTGAATTTATGTTTCATTTTAGTTTACGTTAAAAAGTGTAATGCTAAACATTTTCATTAATATTTACTTTGTATTCATTCTCTAATAAAATTAGTTTTGAAAAAGTGTACTTTTAACGCTGCCACCATTAATTTATCGTTGAAGTTAAATGTTTATATCTATTGTTATAAAATCCTGTTCAAAATAACCACACCGTCTCATTTTCTCTTTTGTATAAATAAAACAATCAAAGCTAATAATTCAAAAGTACTTACCTCAAAGTTACCATAAGACGTTCTTCAGGAAGAATTTTCTGTTGATGAAAGTTACACCATCCTTTCCTTATCCGGTATTCGATTTTGTTCAAGATGTAGTCGAATGTCTGTTCATCCATTCGGAAATACTCGTAAAATTTCTCGGGGTGAGCTTTCAGTTGAGGTAACAAAGTATGATATTCCCCTACTTTAAAGCGAGTTCTGTTCATCTCGTGGACGTTTGTAATTCTTTCTTGTTTAATTTTATGATAAATACTATCTGTTGTCAACAACATACACATTAGATCCTCGCGTGACAGCTCCATGTTGCCTACTGACAGATTCTTCCGGTCTTCCGCGAGCGGTGCACTATAACCACCACCAGCTAGAATTGCGCGGGTTCACCTCGCTGCTTGCACCTGGCGCGGTTTAAGCGACAAAGCGAGAAGCGGGAAGCGGTGCACTATGGACGTACCCTTAGTCATTACCCGTCCAGGACCCGCTTCCAGCGCGGTCCGCACATTTGACGACGGTCCGGAACATTATTATTATTATTATTATGTGTTGCTGGAATGGCTGATGACAGGGAAACCCGGAGTATCCGGAGAAAAACCTGTCCCGCCTCCGTTTTGTCCAGCACGAATGTCACATGGAGTGACCGGGATTTGAACCACGGAACCCAGCTTTGAGAGGCCGGCGCGGTGCCGCCTGAGCAACGGAGGATCCTTATAAGTACATTAATAACAATAAAATCAATCGGTCTCACCTCCTTCTACACCCCACCGCCGTTAAGTTTATTTACCGCCACCCCCACCAACCCGCAAAAAAATTAAAAGAAGGCTTGTTTCTTTATGTTTAAGGGAGATTCCAAACACCAATGTTCACGTCTATTACCTTCAGTTTTGAGATATAACTATCCCCATAAAAGTAATTTACTTTTTTCACTTCATTTCACACTACTCCCCCCCCCCCCAAGTGAACTTTCCCGAAAAAAATACTTGTTTCTTTAATAGTAAAGGATCTTCTAAATACCAATTATCACGACTCTAACTTCTTCAGTTTTTGATTTATGTGTCCTCATGAAAGGAATTCAACTCCTTAACACTCCCGCCCTCCAAGATGGTTTCCCGCCCAAAACGCGTTTTTCTTTGTTTTTAAAGGAGATCCAAATACGAATTTTCACATCTGTAATAACTTTCGTTTTTATTAGATGTATGTATTCTCATACAATTCCAATTAATTTTTCAATTCTTCCCCCCCCCCCGCTTCATTGGATTTTAAGAGAATACGTGTACTTTTACTTTTAAAGCAGATTGAAAATATCAAATTTCACGTCTGTAAAATATTCATTTTTGATATATCAGTAGCCTAATTAAAAGAATTCAACACCATTTTCAGTCACTTTTACCCTCCCCCCCCTCCACCCAGGTGATATTTCCGAAAACTAAAAATACATGTTTCTTTATGTTTAATAGAGATAAAAAATACCATTTTTCGCTTCTGTAATATGTTATGTTTTCTGGATATACTGTAAAAATTCTCATTTCAAAATTTCACCCCTTTTGAGTTCCCCTTAAGTGGAGTTTCCAAAAACAAATCACCTATGTTTCTTTACATTTACAGGAGATTCCAAACACCCACTTTTTACGTCTGTAACATTTTACGTTTCCAAGATATTCTGTAGATATAGTCTTTCAAAAATTCACCCCAATTTGTCACTCCTGTTTAACCGCCATTAATTGGATTTTCCGAAAACAAAATATACGTGTTTCTTTATTTTTAAAAGAGATCAAAAGTACCAATTTTCAGGTCTGTAATATCTTCAGTTTCTGAGATATAAGTACCGGTATCCTGATTGAAGGCATTCAACCCATTTTTCCCCATTTTCACCCTTTTTTACCCCTCCTATTGGGATTTTCAAAAAACAAAAAAATACGTGTATCCTTATTTTAAAAGAAGATTTTAAATACCAATTTTTACATCTGTAAACTTTTAAAGTTTTGAGATATAGATACACTCTTTTTAAAATTTCACCCCCCTTTTCACCCCCTTAGCGACGGAATATCCAAAAATCCTCTCTTAGCGAGCACCTACATATTAATATGAATCTATGCCCAAAATTTCATTTCTTTATGTCCAGTAGTTTTGGCTCGGCGATGATGAATCAGTCAGTCAGTCAGGACAAGTTACTTTATATATAGATAGATTACATTTCAGGCCTTCAACCTGAGCTACCATTTCACTCAGTGGGAATAACATTATTGATTGCCTAGATTATAGCGACCTATTCCCGGACTCAGCATACCAATTTTCGTGAAGATACGACCGGTAATAAAATAAATTTTTGACAATTAAATTTTAGGCCTTCCCCTAAACTACCATTTTTCTCAGCGTGTATAGATTATATTGTAGCGACTTATTTCCCATTTTTGTCTAGCAATTTTTATTAAGATACGACCACTAATAACATAACTATTTGAGAATTAAATTTCAGGCCTTCCCCTAAACTGCCATTTCTCTCGGCGTGATTAAAATAATTTATAGCCTAGATTGTAGCGGTTCATCACCCGACTCCACATTCCGATTTTCATTAAATTCTCTTCAGCCGTTTTCTCGTAATGCGTGTACATACAGGCAGACAGACAGATAGACAGACAGACAGACAGAAATTACGGAAAAGTAAAAAATGCATTTTCTTGTTACTGTGGACATGACCGATACAGAAATACCATTCTTTTAAAATTCTGAGCAATGTACAGACAAAACTCTTATTTTATATATATAGATGTAGGTGCTCGCCAAGGGAGGATTTTTGGATATTCCGTCGCTAAGGGGGTGAAAAGAGCGGTGAATTTTGAAAATGATTGTATCTATACCTCAAAAATTTAAAAGATTGCAGATGTAAAAATTGGCATTTAGAATCTCCTTTAAAAATAAAGAAACACGTATTTTTTGTTTTCGGAAAATCCCAATAGGAGGGGTGAAAAGAGGTGAATGAGGATGGATGTCTTTAATGAGGACACTTATATCTCAGAAACTGAAGACATTACAGACTTGAAAATTGGTATTTGGATTCTCCTTTAAAAATATAGAAACATGTATTTTTTTGGAAAATCCAATTAATGGGGGTTAGAAAGGTGGATGAATTTATAAAAAGAGTGTATCTATATCTCAAAACTTTTAAAGTTTACGGATGTAAGAATTGGTATTTAGAATCTCCTTTAAAAATAAAGAAACACGTATTTTTTGTTTTCGGAAAACTCCAATAGTATAGGTGAAAAAGTGTGAAAAGTGGGTTCAATGAATTTAATGATACTTATATTTCAGAAATTGAAGATATTACAGACCTAAAAATTTGTATTTGGGATCTCCTTTAAAAATTAAGAAACACGCATTTTTTGTTTTTGGAAAATCCAATTACTGGGGAGTGAAAAGGGGGGGGGGGGGTGAATTTGAAAAATGAGTCTATCTATAACCAAAACGTTTAAAGTTTACAAATGTAAAAATTGGTTTTTACAATCCCCTTTAAAAATAAAGAAACACATATTTTTTGTTTTCGGAAAATCCCAACAGGAGGGTGAAAGAGGGTGAAAAATGGGGGTTGATTGCCTTAAATGAGGATACTTATATATCAGACACAGAAGATATTACTGACCTGAAAACTGGTATTTTGGGATCTCCTTTTAAAATAAAGAAGCACGTATATTTGTTTTCGGAAAATCTCAATAGGAGGGGTGAAAAGGGGTGAAAAAGGGGTTGAATGCCTTTAATGAGGACACTTATATCTCAAAAGCTGAAGATTTTACAAAAGGGAAATTTGGTATTTGGGATCTCCTTTAAAAATGAAGAAACATGTACATTTTTTTGGAAAAAACAATTATCGGAGGGGAGGTGAAAAGGGGGTGAATTTTAAAAATGAGTGTACCTATATCTCAAAATATTTAAAGTTTACAGATGTAAAAATTGGTATGTAGGATCCCCTTTAAGTATAAAGAAACATTTAATTTTTTGGTTTCGAAAAATCCCAATAAGAGGGGTGAAAAAGGGTGAAAAATTGTTGAATGCTTTAAATGAGAATACTTATATCTCATAAACAGAAGATATTACAAACCTGAAAATTAGTATTTAGAAACTCCTTATAACATAAAGAAATACGTTTTTTTGGGAAAATCCCATTAATGCGGGTTAAACAGAAGTGACAAATTGCAGTGAATTTTTAGAAACACTATATCTACAGTATATCTCAGAAACATAGTGTGTTACAGACGTAAAACTTGGTATTTGGAATATCCTGTAAAAGTAAAGAAACATAGGTGATTTGTTTTGGGAAACTCCACGTAAGGGAAACTAAAAGTTGGGTGAAATTTTAAAATGAGTATTTCTACAATATATGTAAAAAACTCAACGTGCTACCGAAGTAAAAATGTTCCTTTATTTCAATAGAGATAAAAATACTATGCACTTTTTGTTTCCTGAAAAACCGCTTGGGTGGAGGGGTGAAAGTGACTGAAATTGGGGTTGAATTATTTTAATTAGGATACTGATATCTCAAAAGCTGAAGATTTTACAGACGTGAAATTGGTATTTGGAATCTCATTTAAAAATAAAGAAATAGGTATTTTTTGTTTCGGAAATCCACCTAAGGGGGAGGGAATTGAAAAAGTTGGTGAATTATATGTATGATGATAGTATTATCTCAAAAACGAAAGGTTTTGCAGACGTGAAAATTAGTATTTGGAACCTTCTTTAAAATTAAAGAAACACGTATTCTTCGAAAATGGAATGAAAAGGGGAGGGAATTAATTGTATGAGAATAGTTACACCTAATAAAAACTAAAGTTGTTGCAGACGTGAAAATTGGTATTTGGATCTCCTTTAAAAACAAAGAAAAAAGTGTTTTTGTGGGGAAATCATCATGGGGGGCGGGGGTGAAAGGGAGTTGAATTCCTGTTATGAGGACACATTTCTCAATAACTGAAGATGTTAGAGTCGTGATAATTGGTATTTAGAAGATCTTTTACTATTATAGAAACTAGTTTTTTGCCGGAAAATTCACTTAGGACGAGTGTGAAATGAAGTGAAAAAATTAATTCTTTTTATGGGGATACTTATATCTCAGAACTGAAGGTAACAGACGTGAACATTGGTATTTGGAATCTCTTTTAAACATAAAGAAACACGCCTTCTTCTGTTTGCGGGGGGGGGGGTGAGTGGGGGGGGGTAAATCAAGTTAACGGCGGTGGGGTGAAAAAGGAGTTGAGACCAATTGATTTTACTGTTCATAATGTACTTATTCTGATCATAAACTGATCATTTTTAATCTTTCCTGGGTTCGTATTCAAGACTCATCTTTTCCTTTGGAGAACATAAAGTTAGATTACAGTAGATTCTCCTGGTATATAAATAAAAATTAAAACACATTTGAAATAAACGATAGGAATGACATTGACCGTGGAATTGTTCACCTCTATAATAAGGTCAATAATGCACGCATGTATATCATTCGTTTTGCCAGAAATCTCGCTCACTTGCCTACGCGCGACGATGGTGCTGGTCACATTGTCAGCAATGACAATGGAAGCAGATGTAATTTACCGCCAAGTAGCGGTCTTGCATCTTTCTGTGGGGTCCAGACCATCAATAATAATAATAATAATAATTGTTACCGAGTTTTAGTGGTAGGTAGAGGTGAAAGAAGGTGCGGGCGTGAACGGGTCTCAAACTACGGAATCAAAGTTAATGTAAAATTTAACAAGGTTATATTTTCTTTCCAAAATTCAGAAATAACAAGAATGGCAGGTACGGAGTAGCAAGACCACAAGGTACAATTACAGTATTTACAGGATTTGGGCTTCGAGCCCTGAAAACACAATTCTTGAGCAACTAGCCCAACTTTACGATATACAAATTTCAACAACGGGGCAGAAGACCCCAATCAAACCCTGGAGCACTTGCTCCAAATTACACAGTAAAGCCTCCTCGAGGCATACAACACTCAGTTTTCGAAAAAAAAGAGCCACTCGCTCTCAACTGTAAGCCTCTCCCAGGCCACACCAAACTCCACCTTCAAGCTGTCCTCAACGGACATAAACACAGGGGTAAAATACCCAATCTACTGAGGCCTATTAATTAAAAAAGGAAAATTACATGGCCTCTAAAATACCAACTTGAAAGGAGGCTCTCCGCACTCCTAATACACTTTATTTAAAACCTACTTGGCGCTAGGCCGTTAAAGCAAGGGCTAATCCCATACTACAGAGGTGAATTAGAGAAGACCAATTTACATTACATTAACGAAGAATAGGTTAAGAAAAAATAAGTTCACCTCAAAACAATATGATTGGGAGCTCGAGAGGGTTAAGCACTCTCTATCCCGATATGCAGTTTAAAAGATGGAATAGATACAAGTTTCTTTACATTTTAAGGAAGGTTACATAATGGAAAAACTTCGGACCCGCCCCGAGAGTTAAACTGCTGAGCAAGCAAGAAAAGAAGTAATTAATCGGCCATTACCTGGTTGTTGACTGTCACCGAAGAAAGAGGCGCTTCCCGCCCCCTGCTATGTACTTTACACACTGAAAGATGGAACAGAAGTGGCGCAGAGACCCAAAAATCAGCAGTTTATATACTCTCGCGGAAGGTTCTAGGCGTTAGGGGAATGAGAACACCCGCCCACAATCACTTTATTGGAGAAAAAAGAGAAACCCCTACACAAGATGAAGAAGAAACACATTATTGGTGGAAAATTAAGTTAAGAAATTCGGGATTGGCTAGATTTAAAACAAGGGGAAAGAAAGGGTTAATATTGCCAACTTAACTAATGACTGAAAGAAATTTAGCAAAGAACAAACTTTTGAAATTACATTTTCTCCAAAAAAACCAGTTCTTTCACTTCCCACCAGGGTGCACTATTGTCGATCTTCAGTAGTGTCCTCTAGAAGAGGAAGTTCACACTTCTTACTTCAAGCAAAACAAAAACACATCAAAAATGACACAGTTCTAAAACTCCAAAATTTCCAGGTAGTGACATCTTCTGAGAAAGTAGAAAAATACCGTCAATAAAGTTCAGACTTCCTCCAGCAGAGGAGTTTCAACTGGCGCACATTTTGAATTAGCGGCGTGGAGGTGTACCGCCCGGTACAGACCTCCCCCCCCAAAGGTTCCTCCAGGGGTGACACATGAAATTTGTTTGAAAGCTAGGTCCAAGTTTTGATGTAGATGTGGAGATTAATTGCCGAAAAATTTAAAAGATTCTCTTAATGTGGTTTGATTCAGTTTCAAAATCTTGTTGTTGCAGGTGAAGTAAAGTCTTTATGGTTGTAGAAGTGGAATTCAGAAGATAAACTTTTAATACTTGAAAGTGAAGAAAAATTTTGCAATGTCCACCAAATATTGCTGTTGAATTCCCAAGTGTAGTCATTGCTTATAGTAACTGTTCATGTAGTTGATGTTGATTAAGTTGGATGGCCAGACCGGCCGTTGCAGCTTGCGTCCAAAGGAGGCCCCTCGGACCCCTCAAGTACCCTGAGATACCGCTCGCCCGCACTATGAGGGGAACAGTGGTGTTGAAACACGCCGCGCCCGCGGTGAAGATATACAGGCTGCGGGCAAGTAGCAGGTCGTGCGCCGCACATCAGCCTTGGCCGGGAGGAGAGCTCCGGCTCGCCGTGCACATGTCGTCCTCGCTGGGGTCGAGGGGGCCCGTCCTCAAACCCAGTCGCGGCACAGCGCCGCGCGTCTGCGGGGGCAATGAAACATTAAAGCTAGGCGGCAGAATATTGTTGGACCATCACCTTTTTTGAGGGCACAGGCTTGGTGGAGAGGTTGAGGGGCCAGCGGCGTGCAGATATCCATGGCATTTAATAGAAGCAAGCCACACTGTGTATAGCAGGAGACGGGAGCGTGGTAATGGCCGTGGTAAGGACAGAATGGCAGATTAACAAATCGGGGGAGGTTTACAAAAATGCTTAAATATGAAACCAAATTTTATAGAAGGGGCAGAAGGCCTTAAAAGTGAAGCTCAAAAAATATAACCTTCATATTCCTTTCAAAATAATATGAAGCAAGTTAACACAAAAATTTACACTGGTTTCATTTGTGACAGGTGAACCCTAAATATCCTATCGGTAGCTGGATTACTTAATAACAACGTAACCGGCGTAAGAAAATCCAGAATGATACAAGGCCCATGAAATCTGGGGGCAAGCTTGCCCGCGGGAACAAAGTTCTTGACCATAACTTGGTCACCTACCTTCAAAGGGGTGGGTCTCCGTCCACGATCATACCTTTCCCTAACCTTTTCATGAGAGACTTTAAGATTGGCTTTAGCCTTCTTCCAAGGATCTTTGATGTTGTCCGGATCTATTGTCTCGGGTAGAATGTCACTCAGAGACCAGAGGTTAGAGAGCGGCGTGTTGGGAACAAACTTGAACATCAAAGAGGCTGGAGTAAATTTATGTGATTCATGAACCGCCGAATTCAAAGCAAAAGCTAACCAATGCAGGGACGTGTCCCACCTGGAATGATCTTCATGATGATATGCAATAAGCGCAGACCTGAGATTACGATTAACCCGTTCAGCCAGAGATGGTTGAGGGTAATAAGCAGAAGTAGTTACATGAGAGATGGACAAGTCAAAGCAGAATTTACGAAATAAATTAGATGTAAAAGCCTTAGCATTGTCAGATACAATATATTGGCACGGACCAAAAGAAGCAAAAATAGAATTTAAGCAAGTAATGGTGGACTGAGCGGTAGCCAGCTTAGTCGGAAATAACCAGGAAAATCTTGTAAAACCATCTACACATACAAAGATGAATTTGTTGGCATGTCCCTTCGACTGGGGGAAGGGTCCTACATAATCGATATACAGGCGTTCCATGGGGCGCGACGCTTGATGCGAAGACAGAAGGCCTACCTTGGTGGACATGGTGGGTTTACTAAGCAAACAAGATTTACAAGCTTTTACAAGTTCACGGATTTCACCGTCCATACTTTTCCAAATGAACATTTCACGAATCTTCTCACGAGTTTTAAAGATTCCAAGATGCCCCCCTAATGGGGTCTCATGATAGTATTTGAAGATCATAGGCACAAGAACAGCTGGAACGACAACTTTCATCATCTTATCATGCCTCGAAGGGCAATATAGAACACCATTCCTCAGAACATAAGGGACAACATGTTCCCCAGAAGAAAGGGTTTCCATTATCGGAGCCAGCGTCGGATCTTCACGTTGGTATTTCTCGATATCCCTAAAGAGCATGGGAGCATCTGTTAAGATGGCATTAACACCAGATAGTATGGACTCGGGAGGTGATGAACTGTTGGCCGGTTCGTGGGTCTCGACGTCGTTGGAAAACATACGGCTGATTCCATCAGCAACATTTTCGGTACCTCGGATATGCCTGACATCGAATTGGAAGGCAGAAATACGGATGGCCCAACGGGCTATACGACCAGTACGACGCGGCCTACCTAAGACCCAGCTTAGGGCTTGATTATCTGTCTCCAGGTCGAATTTGACATGTTCCAAATAGAGACGGAACTTCTCTAAGGCGAATAAGACTGCCAAACCTTCGAGCTCATAGATGGAATACTTGGCTTCTTGAGCCGACAAGGTCCTAGATGCATAGGCGATGGGTCGCCTCCCTAGTTCAGTCTCTTGAAGAAGGACTGCAGCTACTGCTGACGACGACGCGTCGGTTTGGACGATGAATTTCTTCGAGAAATCAGGCATAGCAAGTACAGGGGCATTACAGAGAGCTAATTTAAGATCTTCAAAAGCGGCTTGTTGAGAAGGTTCCCACTCGAATTTGATGCCTTTCCTACGAAGAAGGTTTAAGGGCGCCGCTCTATTAGCGAAGTTAGGAATAAACTTCCTGAAGAAATTCACCATACCAATGAACCTGGCGATACCTTTAATGTCCTTGGGAGGTTTAAAATCACGGATGGCCTGTGTTCTAGAATGATCGACTGCTACACCATCAGGTGACACAATATGCCCTAGGAATGACATAGAGGGCTTAGCAAAGGCAACTTTGGACAACTTGACAGTTAACCCAGCCTTACGAAGGCGATCGAGAACTTCTCGCAGATGATCTAGATGTTCTTCAAAAGTTTCTGAAAATACGACGACATCATCCAAGTAGTGATATAAGTACTCAAATTTGATGTCGGAGAAGACCCTATCTAGTAGCCTAGTGAGTACAGCTGCTCCCGTGGGGAGCCTGAAAGGCACGCGGTTGTATTCATACAAATTCCAGTCCGTGGCAAACGCTGTAAGATGTTTAGACTCTTCGGCAAGGGGAATTTGATTATAGGCCTGATTCAAGTCCAAGATAGTAAAGAACTTGGCCTTACGAAACCATGAAAAACAAGAATGAAGGTCGGGAAGGGGCACAGATTGCAACACCACCTTCCCATTGAGAGCCCTATAATCAATGACAGGCCTGAAGCCTCCTTGGGGTTTCGGGACTAGAAAGATAGGTGACAAATACGCCGACTTAGAGGGCCTAATAATACCGTCCTTCAACATCTGATCGATGATTTCTTTCAATGCCTTCATTTTAGGTGGAGATAGCCTATAAGGTGGAAAACGAACAGGAATCGAATCCGTGACCTCGATTTTGTATTCAATAAGGTCAGTAACACCAAGAGTATCGGAGAACACCTCTGGAAATGACTGACATAATTTACGAATACTATCAGCCTGCTCCTCAGGTAGATGTCTAAGGTCTAACAACATCTCATCCTGGGTAGGCGAAATAGATTAACATGATACAGAATTACACTTTAACAAGGGAATTTTACAATTGGACGCAAATTTGAATGTGCACGACTTACTCAGAAGATCGAGCACAAGACCAGTGTGAGAAATAAAGTCAGCTCCCAATATGATGGGGCAAGACAGGTGCTTAGCCACAAACAATTTAATTTTCCATGTAAATTTAAAGATACGAATTTTGACTTTTACAGAACCGAGAATTTCTAATGGAGAAGAATTAGCCGAAACATATTGGACAGGAGATGAGCCATAGTCAGGTAGTTTACAAACAAATTTCAATTTAGAATACCATTGATCCGAAATAACAGAACAAACGCTGCCTGAATCTAAGAGAGCTGTTACAGGTTCATTATTTAACTCAATCTTAAGAAAAGGAACCGGTGCGGGGGTATCCGCCGCAATCCTAAGACACTCCTTGGGGCATTCAAGGGATGGATTTGAAGATTGACTTTTCCCTGATTTTTCGCTCTGTTTACCCGGGGCTGAGTCTCGGGAAGATGGATTAATCGACTCAGCCGAAGGCACTAGTCACTTTATATTGTTGTTGGAAGTTGCACCAGAAGTTGAGCAGGAGGGGGTGCTATTCGAATTGGGACAATTCTTGGCAATATGTGAGAAAGCCCCACATTTAAAACAGCCTTGTGATGAACCAGCTCCATTCCTTGTCACACTAGATTTGAGCAATGGGCACTTGTTCCGAAGGTGGTCGGGCGACCCGCAAGCATAGCATTTACGGGGTGTGACTGATCGGCGAGGTGGAGGCCGAGTATTACTAAAAGAAGGCGGGGGTTCTTTCGCGACACGCAATGAATCGGCGTATCTAACTCCTTCCGCTGAGACGGCCAATGCTTTAAGTTCAGAGAAGGTTTGCGGGCACGCCGCGAAACACAAATATGACCTATAGGATGGTGAAATGCCTTCCACAATGGCTTGTACAATCTGGTCCTCCGGAAAGTGAAGAGCAAACACCCTAGTATAGAATTTAATATCTTGGATGAAGTCAGCCAAGTTTTCATCCAAACGCTGTACACGATAATAGTACTTCTGAATAAGGGAGGACCTTGCCCTAGCCGGGATGAAGTTAGCTAGCAAGTGGGCGTGGAAGTCTTCAATTGATGATTGCTCGGCAATGGCTCTTACTATTTTGTCAGAGAGAATACCAATTGCATAAGGATAGATAATTTGCAAAATTTGACATGGAGAAAGAGAAAACACAAGGGCATGATCCTGAAATTCAACTAGAAATCTTAAAAATGAAATTACGTCACTGGTGGTATTAACGGAAAACTTAGAGATACCTCTGAGCAACATTGCCAATGGATGAGGCAAGCTGCTAAACCCGGGTGACATAGTAGATAAAGGTTTCAATGGCAAGGAAGTTAATTCAGAACGTACATTATTTAACGAGTTACGGCGTTCAGACTCGTCCAATGGGGCAGAGGTTGTTTGAGCAGCAATGGTTTTCCTATTTGCTTCTCCCATAGGAGGCTCTTCCTCACTACCTACATTCACTGTGGTGGGTTGATCAATTTTGGGAGGAACTTCCCCAGTTAACAATTGAGTGACCTTGCTAGATAATTCAGAAATATTCTCAAGCAGCGTACTAGCTTCCTTCTTCTGAACGTCATTCAACTTTAGAGACAACAGATCGTTAACTCTATTTGAAAAATGAAACAGCCTAGCTTGCACACGCTTAATTTGATTAGGAGAAGGATCATTTTCATAAAAAAAAACTAACTACAGAAGCCAGCCCAGTAGTATTCTCCGTGATCGTGGAAAGAGAGTCGTCAATTTCTTTCTCTCCCAAGTTGGGGATGGAAATGGCCAAATCTAGGGACTCTCTGAGCTTGTTTGTGTCTACTGCAACCGTGCCTCCAGATTGCACATTTCTAATAGTTAATTCATAGATTAACTCCTCCTTGCGCAAATAGTTAAGATGGAGAACATCGCGAGGGCCGGGCATGATGACAGACCATTTTTGGAAAAATCAAAAAAATTCCAGCAACTGAGAAAATTGTTAGAGTTCGGAACAAACAATGTTTAGCCGTCAAAAGGGGCTAAAATGAGACCCATTCAACCACGCTCTGCTACCACTTGTTACCGAGTTTTAGTGGTAGGTAGAGGTGAAAGAAGGTGCGGGCGTGAACGGGTCTCAAACTACGGAATCAAAGTTAATGTTAAATTTAACAAGGTTATATTTTCTTTCCAAAATTCAGAAATAACAAGAATGGCAGGTACGGAGTAGGAAGACCACAAGGTACAATTACAGTATTTACAGGATTTGGGCTTCAAGCCCTGAAAACACAATTCTTGAGCAACTAGCCCAACTTTACGATATACAAATTTCAACAACGGGGCAGAAGACCCCAATCAAACCCTGGAGCACTTGCTCCAAATTACACAGTAAAGCCTCCTCGAGGCATACAACACTCAGTTTTCGAAAAAAAAGAGCCACTCGCTCTCAACTGTAAGCCTCTCCCAGGCCACACCAAACTCCACCTTCAAGCTGTCCTCAACGGACATAAACACAGGGGTAAAATACCCAATCTACTGAGGCCTATTAATTAAAAAAGGAAAATTACATGGCCTCTAAAATACCAACTTGAAAGGAGGCTCTCCGCACTCCTAATACACTTTATTTAAAACCTACTTGGCGCTAGGCCGTTAAAGCAAGGGCTAATCCCATACTACAGAGGTGAATTAGAGAAGACCAATTTACATTACATTAACGAAGAATAGGTTAAGAAAAAATAAGTTCACCTCAAAACAATATGATTGGGAGCTCGAGAGGGTTAAGCACTCTCTATCCCGATATGCAGTTTAAAAGATGGAATAGATACAAGTTTCTTTACATTTTAAGGAAGGTTACATAATGGAAAAACTTCGGACCCGCCCCGAGAGTTAAACTGCTGAGCAAGCAAGAAAAGAAGTAATTAATCGGCCATTACCTGGTTGTTGACTGTCGCCGAAGAAAGAGGCGCTTCCCGCCCCCTCCTATGTACTTTACACACTGAAAAATGGAACAGAAGTGGCGCAGAGACCCAAAAATCAGCAGTTTATATACTCTCGCGGAAGGTTCTAGGCGTTAGGGGAATGAGAACACCCGCCCACAATCACTTTATTGGAGAAAAAAGAGAAACCCCTACACAAGATGAAGAAGAAACACATTATTGGTGGAAAATTAAGTTAAGAAATTCGGAATTGGCTAGATTTAAAACAAGGGGAAAGAAAGGGTTAATATTGCCAACTTAACTAATGACTGAAAGAAATTTAGCAAAGAACAAACTTTTGAAATTACATTTTCTCCAAAAAAAACAGTTCTTTCACTTCCCACCAGGGTGCACTATTGTCGATCTTCAGTAGTGTCCTCTAGAAGAGAAAGTTCACACTTCTTACTTCAAGCAAAACAAAAACACATCAAAAATGACACAGTTCTAAAACTCCAAAATTTCCAGGTAGTGACATCTTCTGAGAAAGTAGAAAAATACCGTCAATAAAGTTCAGACTTCCTCCAGCAGAGGAGTTTCAACTGGCGCACATTTTGAATTAGCGGCGTGGAGGTGTACCGCCCGGTACAACAATAATAATAATAATAATAATAATAATAATAATAATAATAATAATAATAATAATAATAATAATAATAATAATAATGTTCTGGATCGTCGTCAAAATATGCCGACCGCGCTGGAAACGGGTCCCGGCCGGGTAATGACTACGAATGCAGTCCGGCCGCGGGTTCAGTACCGCCAAAGCACCCAAGACGTCACCACGCCGGAGCTCCTCAGGGATTTGATCCATATAAAAAATGCTTATAGGAAAAGAAGGCAAAGATTTATGGGCCTAACTGATCGGGTGGTATACCTGGACCTAGCCCGGGAAGTACGAAATCGATTGCTGGAAAGAAAGATTGAAAATGGGAGGAATTTCGCCCCAATTTCTCAGAAAAAGAGTCAGATCGCGAATTTTTACGGATACTGTCAGAAAACGAGTCAGATGGCGAATTTCGGCGGATTGTATGTAAAACGTTAAGCACTCAATTATAAATTTCAGTATAATACCATAGCAAAGCACGGGTATCTTGCTAGTACAGTATATATATATCACACAAATTTTGTTGTATATATCGTGTTTCTTTAGTTTTAAATGAGATCCCATATACCAAATTTTTCGTCTGTAACATATTCAGTTTTGAGGTGTAAGTATCCTCATAAAATTATTCAACCCTCTTTTCACATATTTTTACATCTGATAAGATGATTTTCGGAAAGCAAAAATGCGTATTTCTTTATTTTTGATTATTTTCATTTTCACGTCTTTAAACTTGTAAGGTTTTAAGACAGAGATATACTCATTTTAAACCCCCTTTCTCACTCCCTTAACGGCGGATTATCCGAAAATCCCTTCTTAGTGAGCGCCTACACTGTAATGTAAATGTATCCCAACAATTTCATTTATTTATGGGCAGTTGTTTTGGCTCGGCGATGATGAATCAGACAGTCAGTAACTCAGGACATGTTATTTTATAGGTTTTTATATATACTGTACCAGTAAAAGATACCCCATACTTACTTGTTATTTGAGAAGAGCATGAATTAAATTTCACAAGGCGCTTCTTAGGCAAAAATAGCTATGGTTTGGTACAGGAGGATAGGTTCTATCTACAATAAATGAAGATGTACTTTGAATAGACTGTTTATTCAAAATATCGACAAGTGAAATTCATATCAAAATTTTTGCAGTAAACCGCCATATCCCCAATCGTCTTCCCGAATGGTTCTCGAGGCAACTCGTACTCCAGGGTCCTCTCGTCAACATGGAATTGGACTCGTACTCCAGGATCCTCTCGTCACCATGGAATTGAATCCGTGTCTCGTACCTGAAGGTCTCTAGTTTTTCGGAGGTCTACGGCGAACTTTATGTGGGGTAATCACTCGTGGTTTAGCTTTATACGATTGTTCACAGTCGTACACTCCCCAGACAAGTTCACAATCTCTTGTCAACAACATATGCAAAATACTGCCTTTAATTTGTGTGTGCGGATAACACGTAGTTCGAAATATGTAAATAAACATCACTTGACACTTGAAGATAGAAATTAACGAATGTCACTCCAAAATGTTAGAGGTGAAAATGCGTATAGCATTGATTTAAGAAACGAAATGATCGAACACAGTTCATGGAAATTTACCACTGAAAACGATGAAACTAAACACAGATCATTTGCAATACACTGTCTGTGGTTCCTTGCCACAACGAAAAATAATGCTGTCGCACTTGACACACAAAAAT
The DNA here is from genome assembly GCF_040414725.1 of Anabrus simplex. Classification (NCBI taxonomy): domain Eukaryota; kingdom Metazoa; phylum Arthropoda; class Insecta; order Orthoptera; family Tettigoniidae; genus Anabrus; species Anabrus simplex. The sequence goes on along the minus strand of NC_090266.1, from coordinate 391,458,577 downwards.
TTCTATTAAAGAGTTTATCCGTAAGACACTGCTAATAGCGATGAAAAAAGTAATAACCTTTCAGTCACTCTTAGCACAGTGAGTCTCGTAATATAATTAAGTCACTGAAGAATAATTAGAAGCAATTATATACAATTATGTGCAGAAATCAGCTCGAATCCAGTTAAGATTAACACTATAATGAGGGTTTTCCTACGATAACGGTCAGAGATTTTCCAAGTATTTTGTAAGCGGATTTTCTGAGTATTGTGAAAGAATTTTAGAAATAAAAATATTTCTGAATTCTCCAAAAAAGGTAAGGAACATTTCTGGAAAGTTTGAAAAAGTATTTTCCAAAAAAGATGTGGTAATTTAGTGAGAATTAATTGATGGGGATTTACCCAGAACTTATATGAAGGGGTAGCAATATTGGTAAAAATTCATCCAACAAGGGAATATTGTATAATTTAGTGATTTAATGTAGCACTATTGGTCATAATGACATTGTCGCTAACATTATGATTGGTCCAATGTTACAGTTCCATAAATCGAGGATTTGACCTGAAGCATGATTTCGGATGGTGTTTAAATGAAGGCAGGTTGAATCAAATGGAACCCATAAGCATGCTGTGTACATATATTCATGTTACAGATCGGAAGCAGTCAATTTGAGTTGTATTTGTGAAAATAGTTTTTTTTTCTTTTCTCATCTGCATTGTCCAGACTGTTGTTTATTTAATAAATGTTATTGTTAGTTTGTTCCGATTTTTTTCGTGCTTTGTCACCTATCCAGTCACCTATAGCCCTGCAAATAAAAATAATTCTGAAGGTCTGTCCCGAAACAGTAAAGTTGGCCCTGCGAACGTTCCACCCTTTGAGACTCTCGCTCCGCCGACTGAACGACCCCGGTAAATGGGACAAGACAGACAGACAGACAGACAGACAGACAGACAGACAGACAGACAGACAGACAGACAGACAGACAGACAGACAGACAGACAGACAGACAGACAGACATTAGGGAAATTTAAGAAGTGCATTTCCTTGCTACTATGGACACGACCGACACAGAAAAAACATCCTATTTAAATTCTGAGCATTGTACAGACAAAACTCTTATTTTATATGTATAGATACAAGATATATATATATATATATAAAACAGGACTGTATTTGCATGTGAAATGAGGGCTAATATTCTGTAATTGTCACCTTTGGCTGTGGAACCCTTCTTGTGCGGAGGGACAAAAATGGATGCAACCCAGTCAACTAGCCCAATGCCATGCCTCCATACCTTGTTGCAAATGTCTGCGATGTGCTGTCGCTTGTTCCTTTCAGGAGCTCAGCTGTTTCGCCACCTGGGCCAAGTGCCTTGCCCAGTTTTAATGATTCAGTTGCCCGTCCCGTCTCTTAATGTAGGATGTCCGGTTCCATTTCAAATCCGTGCGAGAGGATCATGCTTGCTTGTACTGTTTCTCCCTTGTAGCGATCGTCACAATATTCCTTCCATCTGTTTAACATATTCTCAGTCATGGATTTTACTACCACTAGCATCTTCAATTGATCACATTCTGGGTTTAAATTTATTTTATAACAACCTAACTTTCCGGGAAAGTTCACGTGTTTCTTCATTATTATTGTGTGCCTCAGTTACTACTCAAATGTTAGGTACCGGTATGCAGTTATGTTTGTCTTGACGACAATTTCGTTGACTATTACGGCGCAGTTCAAAGGCCGGACGTGAGCCTTTACGTATGAGCCTAACTTAACACTAATGATAACCATTGCATTCCAAAGCTAGAGATGAATACTGGAAAATATTATAATGCATACAACTTGGAATTTATAGGTGTGTAAACAGTCCATGCGTGCATCTATGATTTGATTTACAAGTTTTCAAATTAACTTACACATGTTTTTACAAGTTTTTTACGTCAAACCAACACAGATAGGTCTTGAGGTGAAGATGGGATGGGAAAGGCCTAGGAGTGGGAAAGAAGCAATAATTTTAATGATATTTGCTTTACGTCCCACTAACTACTTTTACGGTCTTCGGAGACGCCGAGGTGCCGGAATTTAGTCCCGCAGGAGTTCTTTTACGTGCCAGTAAATCTACCGACACGAGGCTGTCGTATTTGAGCACCTTCAAATACCACCGGTCTGAGCCAGGATCGAACCTGCCAAGTTGGGGTTAGAAGGCCAGCGCCTTAACCGTCTGAGCCACTCAGCCCGGCAAGGGAAAGAAGCGGCTGTGGCTTTAATTCAGGTACAGCCCCAGCATTTGCCTAGTGTGTAAATGGGAAACCACAGAAAACCATCTTCAGGGCTACCGACAGTGGATGCGAACCCACTCTCCCTCGGATGCAAGCTGACAGCTGCGCGCCCCTAACCGCATGGCCAACTCGCCTGGTTACTTAAGAATTACAGTATACGGGAAAATATGTAAATATCATACTCAACACACCAGTCATTATATCTTTCTAATTAATGTACTTTGCAACACAATAAAAGCAATATTCTGCTTTTCCTACCGTTTATCCCACACCTGTGGAGTCACAGGTGCGAACTGCGTCTCACATGTGGATTTGGCGCTGTTTTATGGCCGGATGCCCTTCCTGACGCAAACCCTATATGAAGGGATGTAATCACTATTGCGTTTTTCTGTGGTGGATGGTAGTGTAGTGTGTTGTGTGAATGTGAAGAGGAGAGTGTTGGGACGGACACAAAATCCCAGTCCCCGAGCCATAAGAATTAATCAGAAACGTTTATAATCTCCGACCTGACCGGAAATCGAACCCGGGACCCTCTGAACCAAAGGCCAAAATGCTGACCATTCAGTCAAGGGGTCGGACTACAAAATAACAATACCGAGCTCGATAGCTCCAGTCGCTTAAGTGCGGCCAGTATCCAGTGTTCGGGAGATCGTGGGTTCGAGCCCCACTGTTGGCAGCCCTGAAGATGGTTTTCCGTGGTTTCCCATAAAGGGGCTTTTCAGTCTCAGTGGCATGTAAATCATGATCAATAAATTCAATTCAATTCAATTCAATTTTCACACCAGGCTGTACCATAATTAAGGCCACGGCCGCTTCCTTCCCACTCCTAGCCCCTTACTGCCTCATCGTCGCCATAAGACCTATCTATGTCGGTGCGACATAAAGCAAATAAAAAAATAAATACAATACACTGGGTAATTAGGCCGTGCGCGTATGGGGTTTCGCTCCGGTCCGGTGGTGTGATTTGGACGCGTCAGTTGGATTGACACGTCCTTCTAAGACGCTACTTAGCGGTGCCAATCTCGCCGAATTGGCACGTAAGAATTGTTAAGCAGCTAAACAAGAAATGATATTCTATTGTCAAAAATATGCCCTCCACATAGAGGTACAATGCCAGTCAATTTGATGGGCCAAAGGACATAACAGAAATGAAACGTTACACACACACACACACACACACACACACACACACACACACACACACACACACACACACACACACACACACACAGAGCACACCCACAGCCTAATGACACAGTCTATTGCTGTTTTTAACTGCGGCCGTGAAAGCCTTAGATGGAATTTAACAAAGATAACCGTTAATGATGTTCTTTCCAGAATTAAGAATGAGCTCTGATACATTTCATCTCAGTTCGAATGTTTTAGAGTTTTCTTACCGTTGCCCTTTCTATCAAAATGAGGAAGGGAGGAATGTAGTGCTATGGCCTGCTTTGATAAACAACCCGAAGCTGTTACACTGGCACGCGACTGTTAGGCGGCAATTTGCATGGCAATGGGGGGAGTAATTCCTGCTCAATACCTGACGAGCTGTGCCCTGGCGTGACTCGCCGCACGTCGCGTGACGGACGTCAAGGTCGACGTGGGTTAGCCAGTCGCCTCTGTGACCGGGCTCGATCCCCGACTTAGCCCGAATTTACCCTTCTTCCTTCAAATATATTTCCCCACTTCCGAAAATAGAATAGAAACAGAGCACTAAACAGTTTACTGCTACAAGACACTGAACTCATTGCGACGAGTTAAGAGCCTGAATCATCGTTGACCTGTATCAAGTATTTCTTGGATAACTTCAAAATCAGGTACATTCGAGGAAGAAAGATCTCAGAAAAGTGTGGTAAAATAATGCAGACAAGCACCTCTAATAGAATAGACTGTTGATATCGTATTCACAGCCATAGGACCTCCAGTTTTCCGTAGAATTCGTGCCACAGGGACGTGAAATTTCATTTCAAAAATCACACATGCTTTGGAAGGGATTCGGAACTCGCCCTCCTTGATGAGAAGCCAGTGGCAATGCAACTCGGCTATCACGAACCAGTAATAGTAGTAGTAGTAGTAGTAGTAGTAGTGGTAGTAGGTTTCTGATCCCAGCCCAATCCAGTAGTATTTGAAGGTGCTAAAATACGCCTGCGTTCCCGGTAGATACACTGGCACGAAAACAAATTCTGTGGAGCAAAATTCCGGCACAGTATCGTCTTCGAAAATCGTTGATTGGAGAGTGCATTTGCCGACCATTTCACAGCATGTCTGTCATCTCGGACCCTTTGGTGATTTAGCTGGCAACGTGTTTGATCGCTTACATTTAAAGATAAAACACGAAAGGTCGAATCCTCCACCAAATTCTCTAGTGTCAGTTCTTACACAAATTTATGCACACACAGCATGCACTATAATTTCAGATCCAAATATAATAATTACGTTTATGTTTATTAGTAACTTTATTACCTGACAAGTTTTAAAGTTTTCGCAGGTGCCGAGTTTACGGAATTGAGTCTCGTAGGCGTTCATTACTTTCCTATAAATCTACTGATACGAAGCTGGGCTAGGCCTATGTGAGAACCTTCAGATACCACCAGATTGAGCCGGAGTCAAGCATATCAAATTGGGCTGAGATAGCCTTCAGCCTGTCAGCCAGAGTGTTATTTCTTTAATGATTCTTCAAGTGTTATAGAATTTAAGCGGTAACTGGTTTTCGGAAATTGCCTGGTACGAAATCTCTTATGTAAGTCAGCCACGGGGTGTCGTTACATTTAAATGTCACTTGCATTATCCAGCAATGAATTTTCTATATCGGGAACAAGGAGACAGACTCGCTGACTGCACCAATGATAACAGCCAGAACTTTCGTTTATAAGTTACTTACCGGGCGAGTGGGCCGTGCGGTCAGGGGCGCACAGCTGTGACCTCGCACCCGGTAGATAGTGGGTTCGAACCCCACTACATACAGTAGTGAAACAAGAAATAAAACTCGGTTAACACCTTTGGAAAAAATCCGAAAATTTCTTCTGTTCGTTACAGTTAAACTTTCCTCCCTTCACGTTGAAACTTCTCGTCAATACCACGCAGCCTAGATTCGTAAATTTAGCTTTCGTACCTGACCGGCAATTAATTCACACCCGAGAAACTGCCAGTCTTCGCGGATTTTTCGATAGTTAGAATTTTCAGTTTTTCGGTTCCCGTCGTATTAGCTCCCAGCATCACTGTAAACCTTCCTTTACTTGTTAACTGTTCCTCACAAACCACAAATACCTTATTTCACAGTTAGTGTTACACAGAATTCGAGTTACAGAGATGTTTTGCTTCAAGAGAGAAAATATTTGCTTCGAGATATCGAGAAATTCATGCTATGGAATTTCGAGTTATAGACAAACAAATACACGTGAAAAATGGGACAAACGGCCGGGCAATTTATTTTACTTCGAGATATTGAAAATTCGACTAATGGAGGTTCGAGATCTCGAAATTCGACTGTAAGATATGTTCTTCTACGTGTGAGGAATGTGTCTTGAAAGTTTGGCCCCACCTTATTGTTACACTCTGTAGAATGAAATGAAATGGCGTATGGCTATTAGTGCCGGGAGTGTCCGAGGACATGTTCGGCTCGCCAGGTGCAGGTCTTTCGATTTGACTCCCTTAGGCGACCTGCGTGTTATGATGAAGATGAAATTATGATAAAGACGACACATACACCCAGCCCCCATGCCAGAGAAATTAACCAATGATGGTTAAAATTCCCGACTCTGCCGGGAATCGAACCCGGGACCCCTGTGACCAAAGGCCAGCACGCTAACCATTTAGCCATGGAGCCGGACACTTTGTAGAATGTGCAGATGCGATTAAAGTTGGACATAACCGTTTGTCGCCAAAGTCTGCTTTCAATAGCCTACTGTGTGTACAGTAAGATGGCAATACTTCCTTCAGCTTATATAATTCCCATTCTTTGAATTCTTTGAATTTCACTCTCTGAAAGGTAGGGTTATATGAAGTTTGAATAGATTTGTAGAGTCAGTTTAGTGGAGTCCGGCTCTATGGCTAAATGGTTAGCGTGCTGGCCTTTGGTCACAGGGGTCCCGGGTTCGATTCCCGGCAGGGTCGGGAATTTTAACCATAATTGGTTAATTCCCCTGGCACGGGGACTGGGTGTATGTGTCGTCTTCATCATCATTTCACCCTCATCACGGTGCGCAAGTCGCCTACAGGAGTCAGATGAAAAGACCTGCACCTGGCCAGTCGAAGTCCTCGGACACATCCCGGCACTAAAAGCCATATGCCCTTTCCATTTCAGTTTAGTGGACTAATCTATTGACATTGCTCACTCACCCAGTCAACAATGGAAACTGCTAACGACTCTACAGAGGTGATAACAAAACTTCTCTTTTGTATGTGTATACTATGTTTAGAAGTACTACGTCCAATACCGTTCACAATGAGATTATAATGCGTAACGACATTAGAGAATCGATTTATGCCACATGTCTGAGTTAGAAACATGGACTGTAGGGATTTTTTTATTCTCGTAAAAAGTAATGAAGCCAATCCTAAGTCAACAGGTAATCTGGAGAGCGTTTCGATCGACAGCTTTCCTCGTTTAGACCCACAGTCATAGGTCCCATGACCCGGAATTGTAACGGAAGGACAGTTATTGAACGTAAAACAGTTTGATTGATACTACATTTTTAACGGTCCTGGGTGCATTTCTATACAAATTAAGGATTTGTATCATTTTCATATGATCCTAGTTTCACCTACACGTCCCCTAATCAGATTCCTGCGATTTCTCGGGACGTTCCCTTTATGTACTCACATATTTAATTCAATGAATAAAACAATGTCAATTACTTGAATTTCTTTCAAGTTGGACCACTACACTTGCAGAGAGCTTTTAAAGAGCGGACTACACACTACGTTCAACAGATGCGTTCGCTGAATGGTATGCATATACCCTGTTCAGAAATGTAGGTTTCTTCCTCACGCGGCTGAATTGTTATTTCGTATAATGGGGAATTAATGTTTGTGTAGGATGACTGATTATTTCTTCCACCCTTTCGTGTTTTGTTCAACAGTATTCCCACAATACGGTTGATATCCGTAGGCTTTAACCGCGAGCACATTTACGAAGCGCGGCTCTATCTGCCAATTGATCTGGATGTGTATATATCCCTAGGTATGTATGTGAGTTATATTTAATGCATCTCTCTGTGGAGAAATCAGATTCGTTTTAGAGCTGAAGGGACTGCTGGCATGATATATTGAAAAGGTATGCATGAAATCTTCCAGTTCCTAAATCCACGACCTTATTGCAGTTATAGTGTTCTACATGTTTGGATTTGATACTAGAAGGACTGTTTTAATTTTACTTTTTACAATTTGATTTACGTCACAGCACCGACACAGGTAGGTTTTATGGCGACGAGGGGTAGGAAAGTGTGAGGGTAGAAGGCGATCGCCCCAGTATTTGCCTGGTGTGAAAATGGAAAACGATGGAAAATAACATATATTATATTATATTATATTGTATTATATTATATTATATTATATTATATTATATTATATTATATTATATTATATTATATTATATTACATTATATTATATTATATTATATTATTATAGGCGACGATCGTAAGGACTGGGTGTACTGCATTGCTTTCCCAGTAACAGTTGTGTGGCAACTCAAAACATAAACGGTGCAAGAATTTATTATTATTATTATTATTATTATTATTATTATTATTATTATTATTATTATTATTATTATTATTATTTTCCCACACCTTGTGGAGTCCCGGAGCAACCCACTATCTCCCGAATGGAAGCTGACAGCTACGTGACCCAAAATGCACAGCCACTGGCTCGGCAACTACTGTATGTTTGAGTGTGGTAATCGACTACACGTGAATTTTCTAAGAGAAAAGTGTAAATCGTCAGGGTAAAATGCAGTATGTACGTATGTATATTATACCCTTTAGGGGCTTAAGTGGGTGGATAAATCAAGTAGACGTGGGAGTGTTCGATCACTTACCTGCCTACCTGTATAAAATGCACCGAACTATCAGCCGTAGAGCGCGTGTCTGGTCCTGTGGCGAGAGGGTAACTAAGATGAACATAAAGGTCTAACTGGACAGGAGTTCTTACGTATTATATGCGTAGACGAGGAACAACTTACAATTCAATTTAATGAACGAAAGCATAGCAACTGCCATATCAAAATCAAATATCTTACAAACATAATGCACTAGACTGGTACCGGGCGAGTTGGCCGTGCGCGTAGAGGCGCGCGGCTGTGAGCTTGCATCCGGGAGATAGTAGGTTCGAATCCCACTATCGGCAGCCCTGAAGATGGTTTTCCGTGGTTTCCCATTTTCACACCAGGCAAATGCTGGGGCTGTACCTTAATTAAGGCCACGGCCGCTTCCTTCCAACTCCTAGGCCTTTCCCATCCCATCGTCGCCATAAGACCTACCTGTGTCGGTGCGACGTAAAGCCCCTAGCAAAAAAAAAAAAAAAAACTAGACTGGTGTGAAAATTGCCAAGAAGTGGGTGGCATTACAAATCTCGAGTTCGGTGACGGTGTTTCCTTATTTGATGCTTGAGCTCTAAATGAACCAGCCCTCAGTGTACGACACCATGGCATCTATGAGGAAAATTGTAGTGTTAGGGTTAGTAACGTTTTGTAGAATAATAACATTAACCGTAGAAAATCCCATTGCGTACGGGACGTATTTACAACAGTACACAGGCATAGAACTAAATTACACCCATCCAAAGGCACAGAATTTACTGCGGACGCGGTTCCGCCAACCCAGATGAGTAATTGAACTCACCACTCCTGGTAATCATACGGTTACCTGACTCTCTAACAACATGCAAAAGATACACAAAGATATCACAAATAACGTGCACACAAGTACTGACCGGCGGACGATACATCTGTCGCCAGAACAAAATACAATAACTGGAAAGAAAAGAAACAAAATATTATGCATGTGAACATTTAAAGATGGTCGGTCTCCTCGGGCTGAGGTAGGTCTGTCATTGACCTGTGGAGGGGAGGGAGGAACTCACCCTAACTAGCGAAAAGAAATTGTAAATAAACACGCCTCCCTGACCCAATTACATCAGCTCGCTTGTCCTCGACACACCAAGCTAGGGGTTTATCTTCCGCCTTAACCATAGCGGGCATATGTGCTTACACAGTGCCTTCTTAACACAAGCAATGTATCATTCACTTTCTCAAATGCAAGGCTCTATCGCGGGACCACACTTCGGGTCTACATCATTTAATCAAAGTACGGTCATGTACTACTTATTCACAAAAACTCTGGAGCAATTCTCATAGGCAAAACATCTTACCCTCGAGATCCAGGTTTGAGTCAAGCATATTGTAGTGTAGAACACGGTCGAAAATTTTGATAACTTTAGTTTCAATGTTGCATCAGCCTCCGCAACTAGCCCAAATCATAGGAAAACATGCAAATCAACCATGCCTCTGTATCATGCAAATTCTACAATAACCTAACTATATTTTACTATTCTCCCTGATATCTAAGAATAACAATCTTCCCTTTCGATGATCCTTACCTTCCAACTATTTACATTATCATGCGTAAGGAATACACTGAACTATCTCCAGAAAGAATCCCTCGGTACTCCTAACTCCCATATACCCGTAAAATAGAATTAACTTTACTAAAAACCTATGCAAAAGTCCTATGAAAATTATCTGCTTGTCTTAGGGGCTTTATTAATCTCATAATTATATTATCAGATTCCCTGATGGGCTTACACAACATAAACATAATACAATTCAATAGCCCGGGGGGCGTAAGTCGCCTCTCAGCTATATGAAATACTTGCCAAAGAGGCTTAATTATTTCCTATTTACACGACTAAACAATAACTCTCTGCGAGGTCGTTACTACACATGTTAACAATCTTTGTTCACTTAGCTCATTGTAGGAGACCTTTCTGCTTCCTCCATCGAGACCTGGCTACACCATTTTAGCCTTCACGAGCTTCAGCTTGAAGATCTCGTGCATTTGGCTCGAACTCATTATGTCACTTACTGGAATGAAATGCTTAGTTATTGAAGCGCATTACACCACCGTCACTCCCACTCAGTTTCATAGGCGTAAAAGTAAATTACTGACGTTTCATGAAGTTAACATCACTGTCCTAGGAACATACGAAATCACGCACGAATATGTGTGTAGGCCTACTTTACTGGAATATATAATTCCTTATCACTTGAACTATGTTGTCACTTCCGTTAGCTCAAACCCACCACACATGTGCGCCCCATAAACGCCACCTGAATAATTTTAGTTAGTGGCTCTAATCATGTTGCCAATTAGCGTATATTTCTACAATTGCCCGCGCCGCTTCTGCGAAGAAGTCTATACATACGGCAATGTCTCTGATCGGATACTTGCAGATTCGTGACCACACAGCGACAAATCTGCATACAGCCATATATTAAAATAATTATTGAAGGGGCTTACAAAACACTTCCCCACTGAACAAAATTAGCGCGACCACGCTGGAGTAATTACAGTCGTTGTTCAAACAAAGGCTTATGGCGCGATAACCAAGACAGACAGACGTACACGTGATACGCACTGACATCGACCTTACTGCAGAGTGACCTGCCTCCCTCCAAATCTTCCAGTTCTTATAGGGAGCAAAAAGTGAAGCCACGCCAGGGAAGTAACCACGATACACACTTAACTCTGGTTTGCAGATGCTTGACTGCTTCCCACGGTGTGCGCCTTAATGGAGATTTATTAAATTCCATTACACGTTATTGGCATTAGACACGCCATAATGTTCCTTAAATTCTGGGGATCATTTTAATCCTTTTATCTCCCCTAAGAGTCCTCAGGGAGAAGAGATATGTCTCGATTCCCGCAACGTGGTAAACTTGTCTCTTCCCGCTTTAAATGTTGTCAAGGTGGCAGAGTACTTCCCCAAACAAAATTCACATATCTCTGTCCTGCTTCTGACAGATTTTCTATTTCAGACACACACTGCCACACCCAAGCTTCTGCGTTCAATTCGGCTTCGCGCCCATATGCTTGGCGTCCTATTGCGCAACATTACAATTGCGTTAAATATCTCATATCTAGCCATGAACAGTACGGTTCAATGTATGTATGTAGAGGTAATCCTAGGTTAAGGATAATGTGGCACTTCCTAGAGCCTCGCGCTTGTAGAGACCTCGAGAATTTGGTACATTTTGTTTACAAGCTATGTAAATTATTATTATTATTATTATTATTATTATTATTATTATTATTATTATTATTATTATTATTATTATTATTATTCTACGGCTGGATGTCCTTCTTGACACCAACCCTGTCTGGAGGTATGAAATCAGTGATATATGTTTCTGTACTGGATGGTAGTATGGTATGTTGTCTGAATATACAGAGGTGAGTGTTGGGACAAACATAACCAATCAGTCCCTGAGCAACATGAAATAATCACACGCGATTAAACTCCCCGGCCGGCCGGGAATCGTACCCGAGACCCTCTGAACGGAAGGCCTCAGCGCTGACCATTCAGCCAAAGAGTCGGATATTATTATTATTATTATTATTATTATTATTATTATTATTATTATTATTATTATTATTAATAGCTCATATACCCGTGCTTCGCTACGGAATTCTAAATTGTATACAGAATTCTAGGTTAAGTAGTATAAACGTTGTGAGCAAGATTGTATTAAGTTGCATAGCTTTCAACGTTGCATTAGAAACACGACGGGGAAGTCACCAACGTCTTTTCTCATGTGGATACTGGGTAAGGGAATTTTCATTGTAATGGTAGGTCAGCTTGCCTACCGTTAGCCACAATCAGATTGGGGAGTTTTCATTATAATGGCAGTCACTCACTCTCCGCCTGCCTTTATAGATTTTCAGAAAGATTATCTTAGTGGTTTTCCCAACTGAAATGAATATGGGTCATTACAATGACGTCAGGAGGAATGGCGCGATTAAAAGCAAGGCCTTCATTTGAAATACTCGATCAAATGAAAAACCACACATTTTCTCGCTTTTAACGAACAGTACTACTCTGCCGAACTAACAGTCCAAAGCTACAGAGCTGGAATGAGCAAGACGCAGACATCCGTGATCCGTGAACAACCTTCGTCTTTTTTCCGGCGGAGAGGGGTGGGGTTCGAATAGTGGATAATCCCAGGGCAAAAACTATGCCCGTTTACTTATCTGTTTCCTGGGAGTACCCGATGAGTCGAAAAATCTCAATTCACTACACTGGCGGGGAAAGAACTATCTGACGTGGAGGCAATTTTTCCTCCAAGCCAGAGAAGAAACCACATCTTCGCTGCTAATTTAGAATAAAATGAATGTAGACTTAATAAACATTAAGAGGAAGAAGCTTTTCTTAAGAAACGGCTTATTTCAGGGTTGAATTTTTAGTTATTTAGTGAATTGTGGTACTTTAATTTGAAATAGGCCTAAATTGTTATTCTAGACCAGTTCATACTACTGCTACTACTAACTGAGCCTCTGACTTACGTGCGCACACTGCTCACTCAAATCAGCGCGTCAGAGTAGGTATCGAATAGCTGGAATACTATTTTGAACCAGTGTATTACGTACCAGCAGTATCAGAAAATGTATGAACCAGAGGAATGGCATGCTAAAGAAGAAAGTTATCAAACTCCTCAGCTATTTCCCGCCAATATTCAGTTAGGCTGTTATACTCGGTACGCAGCAGTAATCTCCATCTATCGGAGTTGAATGTCAGTATAAGAGGCGAAGAACATTACAACAAACAACGGTCAGTGTAATGTTATTATTGATCAATGTTACGCGCTTTCGATATTGTAGGCCTTCACATTATTAATTGTCTTCCGGGTCTGAAATACCACTCTTCTCATAGTCGGTACGGTAAAATTGAATAAAACATAAATGATCGGAAATTGTATTCCCTATAACTTTTGTTATGTAGTACTTTTCCATAGGACCAAGAACATATGTATTTAAAAATTAAATTTTAGGTGCCTTCCCCAAAACTACCATTTCACAAGGGTTGAATAACATTGTTCATAGCTTAAACTGTAGTTTCTTATTCCCCGACTCTATATACCGATTTTCATTATATTCTGTTTACCCATTTTCTCGGGCCTCGGCGTTAATACGGACTTAGCAACAAAAATCCAAATTCTTGAATATCTGTGTTATCATAGCCGGTACGGTAAAAATGCATAAGACGTAAATTATCGGACATTTAATTCTATATAACATTAGGTATGTAGTATTTATCGATATGACCACTAATAATATAAATATTTGAGAAATAATGTTATGCCTTCCCCTAAACTACCATTTCACTCAACGTGAATAAAATGATTTATAGCCTAGATTGTAGCGGCTCACCTCCCGACTTTACATACCGACTTTTATTAAATTCTCTTCAGCCGTTTTCTCGTGATGCGTGTACATACATACAGATAGATAGACAGACAGAGAGACAGACAGACAGAGAGACAGACAGACATTACGGAAAAGTAAAAACGGCATTTTCTTGTTACTGTGGACATGATCGATACAGAAATACCATTCTTTTCAAATTCTGAGCAATGTACAGAAAAAACTCTTATTATATATAGATTATTATAGACGGCGATCGTAAGGAATAAGTGCACTGCATTGCTTTCCCAGTAACAGTTGTGAGGCAACTGAAAACATAATCGGTGCAAGACATTGTATTCCCGGCAATACTTGTGAGTTAGCTCAAAATTTAATTAATGCACGAAATGTTGGAGACATTGTATTCCCAGTTGCCCTTGCGCCGTGGCTCAAAATTTAACTGGCGCAAGGAATGTTAGTGGCACTGCATTCCTATTTGCCTTTGTGTGGTGACTAACAGTTTAATCGACGCATGGAATGTTGACTGCACAGTATTTCTAGCAATCTTTGTACAGCAACTCACAAATGCAGGCTTGAGTTTAGTAGTAGTTTCTTGCGGTTTCATGTGTCTGAAAGTGAGCTCTAAGTTGCTTGTCTCGTTAGTAGAGATGTTCTACAGTACATTGTGATCATATGGATAGTATGGTTAAGTGGTTAGAGTTAGAAGGAGGACTTAAATATGGGACGGTAATAGGTCTAGAATGTGAAAAATATCAACATATAGAAAAAAGAATGAAGAGATAGTTTAAAATGAATATTTGCTCTCACTCAGTACCTAGCGATGCGTAATACAGGTCATACGGTAAGTTCGGAAGTGGGAAATTGTGGTAACATTTTTAGTCGTGTATACTGATAATAAGCTTTTGGGCTCTTGCCTGTCAGAGAACAAGGTGAAGTTCTTAAACGTTACCCAGAGAACTTTGCTGTGAGTCTTAAGAAGGAAATATCTTCTGCTCACGAGCAAGACTTCACTAATAATAAAGTTCTAAATTTAAGAATGTTTTCCCGTTAGTCTACAGTAAGCGTTCCTTTTGATCGTCACTAATTCACTGTGTGCTAACCTTCCGAGCTCCTATTATACTACAGGTCGAATTGCCAAGATCCTCTGCTAGCACAAAATAAAAACCGTGTTTGGCATCGTCACAAAAATTGCTCACAGTTTAGTTAAATTCAAGGACAAATGAGGTGTACAGGGAAAGAAGGGGCACATTGATTCTTCTGGAAAAATGGCTATCTTCACTCCGTCTGATATTGTTCTCTTGAACTTCCTAGTGGGTAACTCCGTCTGTGAAAGAAGGAACTCCCTCCAGAGAAATGAGCTGAAGAATAGAAGAGCATGCAGAGAATGAAGGGGCTCATCGACATACCTGCAGTGATAGAAGAAGCTCACTGTATTCCCTCCACGCTCAGTGTACGGGCAGCAGGAGGTTAGTTAAACAAAACAGAAGCATTTTATTTGATAAAGGAAAACATAAGCAGAAATCAAAAGGTCAATATGAATTTGAGGCGATTTTCTTCGACTGTGGGAGCAATTTTGCTGTTCCTAACATCTCCACCAATGATGTCGACTACAGAAGACAGTTATCTGTGTTTGCTTTTAACGCCCACGTACTATCCAATTCCAAAGGCGTTTCTCATGTGTATCCGAAGCATGAAGGAAAAACGAGAAGTGACGATGTATGCTCCTCCTTGCATCATTTCATCTACAACCATTCTATTGTAATGCACCTGATTATGTTCTGTGATTCGTGTAGTGGACTACAGAATAATTTCAAATTCTTTCAGTTCCTCTTCAGCATGGTGAACGTTGAGGAAAAACCGTAAACATTTCTATCATGAGAACGATAGAACATGGGTTTGGTGATTTCAAAATCTCAGGCAATTGTTCCTAGTGACTGGATCTCTATCATCAATACCGCTTGTCAGAAGCTGTAACAGTTCGACGTTGTGACAGTTGATCACACAGTGTTTAGGAGTAGGAAGAACTTCTTGTATGAGAGGAACGCAAAGAAATCGCCATTTCCATCCCTACCAGTAACAGAGATCAAGATTCAGAGATGACCGTTGTTGAGCTTCGTATTTCCGTCTCTATAGCAGCGAAACGGAAGAGACATGACGCTTCCCATCATCCTGATGGCCAATTTGACCTCACAGAGGAAGCTTGTGGAGGTAAGTGTATCATTCCATTGATGGCGTAATTTTCACCTTCAGTTAATTACCCCAACATAGCACAATGCTTTTCATTCCTAGGAGCTTTGCCAATAATTTCTGAGAAATTCATTGACTTACAAGATTTAATGAGATTCTGTGGTAATGAGGCATCTGATTATTTATTAAAACTTCCTCACGGATAATGACCTGTAGCCTGTGTTACGGGATGAGATGGACGTAATGGTTACTGAAGTAATTGGTAAATTGTTATAAATATTGTACAATGTGGTATTTTGCTTTCCATGGTCATAATTCATATATTGCTCCTGTTACTCTACTAATGATAATGAAAATAAACAATAATACAGAGACTCAATAGTTCAGTGCAAAAAGGCCCTTTTTTCCAACACATGAACGTAGATATTTTTTGCCGTATTTTATTTTATATTCCAAACTGAAAATAAGTTACACATTTATAACGAACGTACCAAGATTTGTGCATTTCTGTAATTCAAAAATCGGCAAAAGAACAGGTTCTGCGCGGTTTTGAAGATTGAAATGCTTCTACTGAAAAGTTAGTACAGGTACCTAAAATGTGCCGGTACCTAAAACGTTGATGAGCCCCTTCAAATTATCCCCACTATTACACGCTGGGGTGTGCAAAATTCCCTGTACTTGTGCAAAGGTATACATTGTCCAAACATACCGGTCTATTGGTACTCGTATCACGGAACACCAATGAAATACCTGTCTCAACCAGCCAGATAAGTCAGCAATAGCTTTGAACGCCCTATCAACGCGTCATGATGTCGTGTTCCAAGATGTTCGAGCTCTTACCTACATTAAACACCACAGGTCTGGGGTTATACGGGAAGCTGTGGAATTACGTAAAAATCCTAATAATTTCTACGGGGACACTACAGTATTTATCAGTTATATAATAGGCCTTCATGGTTGCCAGCCATTAAGGTTTTACGTAGCTAATTGTCTTTCCTCTTCTTTCACTGTTGTTATTTTGTTTCGGTGTTCTCCACATGAGTACTCTTCTCATCACTTGATGATTCACTCTAGGCCTGAGGTGTTCAAAGTGTGGTATGCGTACCACTAGGGGTTCGCGGGGTCGTCTCTAGGGGTACGCAAATTTAACGTTGCTTCTAACTGTTTTTGGTAAATATTTGAGAAAGGAGTTGAACCAGCTTATTTTCAAAAAGAACATGTTTCGATATAGTGGTTTTGTCTCCAACTACACACAGTCCCCCTCCCGAAATATTCATTCTAAAATATGTCAGTTTGTACCTCCCACTGACTTGGTGTACAAACACGATTAATTACGCTCCATTACTCTTTTTTCATGTTACTGTATGTATTTGTAAAGGATATTCCAAATGCCAATTTTCATGTCTTTAGTTTTTGAGATATAAGTATCCTTACATAAAGAATTCAACATATTTTTCAATTAAATCACCCCTTTAAGTGGATTATCCAAAGACAATTTTTGAGATACACTGACTGACAGAGCAAATGCAACACCAGGAAGGAGTGGTCAGAACTTTATGCCAATTTCAGGGTAGACTGACGTCACTGAGGTATGCTCATGATGTGAAATGCGCCGCTGTGCTGCGCACGTAGCGAACGATAAATGGGACACGGCGTTGGCGAATGGCCCACTTCGTACCGTGATTTCTCAGCCGACAGTCATTGTAGAACGTGTTGTCGTGTGCCACAGGACACGTGTATAGCTAAGAATGCCAGGCCGCCGTCAACGGAGGCATTTCCAGCAGACAGACGACTTTACGAGGGGTATGGTGATCGGGCTGAGAAGGGCAGGTTGGTCGCTTCGTCAAATCGCAGCCGATACCCATAGGGATGTGTCCACGGTGCAGCGCCTGTGGCGAAGATGGTTGGCGCAGGGACATGTGGCACGTGCGAGGGGTCCAGGCGCAGCCCGAGTGACGTCAGCACGCGAGGATCGGCGCATCCGCCGCCAAGCGGTGGCAGCCCCGCACGCCACGTCAACCGCCATTCTTCAGCATGTGCAAGACACCCTGGCTGTTCCAATATCGACCAGAACAATTTCCCGTCGATTGGTTGAAGGAGGCCTGCACTCCCGGCGCCCGCTCAGAAGACTACCATTGACTCCACAGCATAGACGTGCACGCCTGGCATGGTGCCGGGCTAGAGCGACTTGGATGAGGGAATGGCGGAACGTCGTGTTCTCCGATGAGTCACGCTTCTGTTCTGTCAGTGATAGTCACCGCGGACGAGTGTGGCGTCGGCGTGGAGAAAGGTCAAATCCGGCAGTAACTGTGGAGCGCCCTACCGCTAGACAACGCGGCATCATGGTTTGGGGCGCTATTGCGTATGATTCCACGTCACCTCTAGTGCGTATTCAAGGCACGTTAAATGCCCACCGCTACGTGCAACATGTGCTGCGGCCGGTGGCACTCGTGTACCTTCAGGGGCTGCCCAATGCTCTGTTTCAGCAGGATAATGCCCGCCCACACACTGCTCGCATCTCCCAACAGGCTCTACGAGGTGTACAGATGCTTCCGTGGCCAGCGTACTCTCCGGATCTCTCACCAATCGAACACGTGTGGGATCTCATTGGACGCCGTTTGCAAACTCTGCCCCAGCCTCGTACGGACGACCAACTGTGGCAAATGGTTGACAGAGAATGGAGAACCATCCCTCAGGACACCATCCGCACTCTTATTGACTCTGTACCTCGACGTGTTTCTGCGTGCATCGCCGCTCGCGGTGGTCCTACATCCTACTGAGTCGATGCCGTGCGCATTGTGTAACCTGCATATCGGTTTGAAATAAACATCAATTATTCGTCCGTGCCGTCTCTGTTTTTTCCCCAAATTTCATCCCTTTCGAACCACTCCTTATTGGTGTTGCATTTGCTCTGTTAGTCAGTGTATAAGTATCCTCATAAAAGGAATTCAACGCCTTTTTCATCCCAGCCCGTTAATTTGATCCCCCCTCCAAAAATGCTGTTTCTTCATTTATTAAAGTGATTCTAAATACAAATTTTCACTTGTGTAAACCTAAGTTTTTGATATATTAGTTTCTCCATAAAATGAATTAAATTTTTCACCCCTTTTATCCCCCCCTAAGTGAATTTTCCTAAAACCAAGAAAACTTGTTTCTTTATTTATAAATAAGTTTCCAAATGCCAATTATCACTCCTGTAACATCTTCAATTTTGAGATATACTTATCCTCATAAAAAGGAATTAAACTCCTTTTTCACCACACCTGTCCCCAAGTTGATTCCCCCCCCAAAAAAATATATGCGTGTGTCCTTATTTTTAAAGGAGATTCCAAATACTAATTTTCACGTCTGTAACATCTTCAGTTTTTGAGATATAAGTATCCTCATGAAAAGAATTCAACACCTTTTTCACTCTACCCCAGCCCCCAATTTGATCCCCCCTCCAAAAAAATGCGTGTGTCTTTATTTTTAAAGGAGGTATACGTCTGTAACATTCGGTTTTGAGATATAAATTTATTCAAAAAATAATTCAATTTTTATCTTCCTTTCACACTCCTCACTCAAGTGAACATTCCGAAAACAAACAGTAAATAACAAACTGTAAAAGAGCTTCCAAATACCACTTATCAAGACTGTAATATCTTCAGTTTTTGAGATATATGTATACTCGTAAAAGGAATTCATCTCCGTTTTCACCCCTCCCCCCCAACCAAGTTGATTCCACCCCCAAATGCGTGTTGAAATTATTTAAACGAGATTCCAAATACCTTTTTTTCACGTTTGTAACATCCTTAGGTAATTTTTGGTATATATACATAAATTCTCATACAAATAATTCAACTACTTTCTCAATTATTTCACCTCCTCCTCATCTCCGTTGAGAGTTTTTTTTCCGAAAACCAAAGAATACGTGTTTCCTTATTTTTAAAGGAGACACCAAATATCAATTTTCACGTCAGCAACTTGTTAAGTTTTTGAGATATACTGTAGATATTCTAATTTTAAAAATTCACCCCGTTTTTCAGTTCCCCTTAAGTGGATTTTCCGGAAAAAAATATTTATATTCCTTTATATTTACAGGAAATTCCAAATACCAGTTTTCAAATCTGTAATATGTTACGTGTCTGAGATAATTTGCAGATATAGTCTTTTTAAAAATTCACCCCGTTTTTCACTCCTGTACACCCCCTATTCATCGCATTATCCTAAAACACAAAAATACCTGTTTCTTTATTTTCAAAGAAGATTCCAACTTCCAATTTTCATGCGTGCAACATCTTCAGTTTTGAGATATAAGTCTCATCATAAAAGGTGTTCAACCCCTTTTCCCAATTTTTTCATCTTCCTTAATGGAATTTTCCGAAAACAAAAAATACGTGTTTGTTTATATTTAAAGGAGATTCCAAATACCAACTTTTACGTCTGTAAACTTTTAAGTTTTTGATATACAGATATCCTTATTTTAATAATTAACCCCCCTTTCCACCTCCTTAGCGATGGAATATCAAAAATATCCTCTCTTAGCGAGCACCTACATGTTAATCTGAATGTATCCCCAAAATTCCATTCCTTTATGTCCAGTAGTTCTGGCCCGGCATGATTCTGTCAGTCAGGACAAGTTATATTATATACAGTATATGTATATATATATATATATATATATATATTTATTCTACCGCATTCGTCCCAGATTCGCCTGATGACCTTGCTGTTTACTTCGCACGCACATAAGATGGAACGAGAAACAACATCAAAAAATAAGGTTCCTAGAAGGAAACCATAATTAAATTTCATCGATTGCAAATGTTAAACATTTAAGCTCTTTAGGATTTTTCAATCGTGAGAATTACCAGCATTTCGTCCCAGTGTGGCAGTATACTTATCAGTTGGATTGCTACCTGCTGGAAAAAGCCTAAAGATCCTAAGTATTTTTAACTTTTGCAATCGATGAAATTAAATTATAGTTTCCTTCTAGGAACCTTATTTATATAAAGGCCGAAGGCAGTCATTTACACAAGTGGGGGCAAATGCTTTCCCTTGTGCACAGTCACTGCATTTTCCTACATAAGAGGCTTGCAGTGGTGTCTCAACGGCGCACTAGCCGCCAGTGTCTTTGAAAAGTGTAACAATCCAACTGATGAGCCCACTGCTACACTGGGGTTAAACGCTGGTAGTTTTCACGATTGAAAAAGCCTAAAGAACACAAATGCTTTTTTTAAGAAACAACTTAATTGGAGCTCTGAAGGCTGGCGCGTAGTGAGCCATCTAGTGACGAACGAAAGTACCAATTACTACAGACCAACGGAAAAGCATTCTTAAATTCAAAACCTCATTGTTAGAGAACTGTTGCTCGTGAACAGGAACGATTTTCTTCTGAAGACGCGGAGCAAAGCTCTCTGTGAAGTGTAAAGAATTTCACCTTGTTTTCTGACACGACAAAATCTCAAATGCTACAATTACGGGCCGCGAAAGCATCAATCTACATATTTCAGGTCTTGTCAAGTTAATAAACAAGTTTAGTTGCATCTTAACACCGCATTTATACACAACAAAGAGAGCCACATCCATATCTGTAAAATGAAATGAAATGGCGTATGGCATTTAGTGCGGGGAGTGCCCGAGGACATGTTCGGCTCGCCAGGTGCAGGTCTTTTGATTTGACTCCCGTTGGCCCGTCGTGATGAGGATGAAATGATTATGAAGACGTCACGTGTTCCCAGTCCCCGTGCCAGCGAAATTAACCATTTGTGGTTAACCCTCGTGCACTGAGTGCGCCACGTTTAAATAAAAGGATGTCCACTGTCGCACCAACAATCTACTGACCTGTGTTGTTAGGTATTCCTACAGCACAGTTTTAGCTATCTGTGTGAGAAGTCAAATAAATATTTCTCCAACAGAAACGAATTAAACTGCGTTTTAAGTTCACCGTGTCACGCGCGTCATCATGTAAGTATATTTTTATGTAAAAATTACTTCTGTATTCACTAGAATTGTCAATATTATATAATATATTTCAAGAATTAATTGATGAACGATAAAACACAGATTATAGGCTTTGAATTTACTTAAGTTCGATGAAAACATGAACATACCTAATGGAGCACTCAGTGAGCCATGCGAGTGCTCGAGTGATGAAAAATAACGCGAGCGTTCGAGGGTTAAAACTCAAGACCCTGCCGGGAATCAAGCCCGAGACCCCTGTGACCAAAGGCCACCACGCTAACAATTTAGCCATCGAGCCGGACATCTGGAAAATAATAAGAATGAACTAACGACAGTCGTGCTCTAGGATCGTTAGTGACGAGCGCTGAGGAGCTGATTATTGTGCGACCGTGTGCAGCCATAGCCAGGGTTATGTAACTGACAAATATTCAAATTTTTCGCTATTGATTGATATTTTGGACGAATACAATTAACTGATAGGAGAAACACGATAGTGATTAATTTCACTGACCAGGACACTCTTCAGACCATCTCCATATGATATTCATGACTGGATTATGGTACTCAGAAACTTGACCAAAGTGATGTCCAAATATTAGAGTTAAACGAAATATCAAGTCAATTGTACGTTAAGGTGAAGAAACAAGGTACGTTCAATGAAGTACTTTCAGAATTTCCTGGTGAGCAGAACAATGGTAGGCTGTGCAAGACTCGAAACTTGATTATTACGGGTTTCTTACGTTCTAGCAGAAACACTACACAGGGTTATCGGATCAATTTTGAGCAACTAAAGGACAGTATTGTCAGTGACTGATGCCGTTAGAAATGCACATTTAAAGCACAAAGTGAGTTATGGGGTGACAGAAGTCAAAATTATGTTGAAGATATTAGCTCTTATAAGGCAGTAATTACCTATGATAATCAATCAACAATATGCAAATTTTGCAGAGTAATAACCCACTTCAGAACCAGTTGTCCCAATCGTAAACAGCCAGTCTAGATGCCAGTAAGCCCTGATACACCAATGTGGGCAACCTTACCAACAGGTAAACAACTTACACAGCATACACTACTAAACACAGGTACCGAGCTCGATAGCTGGTGTCGCTTAAGTGCGGCCAGTATCTAGTATTCGGGAGATAGTTGGTTCAAACCCCACTGTCGGCAGTCCTGAAGATGGTTTTCCGTGGTTTCCCATTTTCACACCAGGCAAATGCCGGGGCGGTACCTTAATTAAGGCCTTCTAATTCCTAGGCCTTTCCTATCCCATCGTCGCAATAAGACATATCTCTGTCGGTGCTTGGTAAAGCAAAGAGCAAAAAAAAAGAAAAAAACTAGCTTCCTTCCCACTCCTAGACTCTTCCTGTCCTATCTTCGCTATAAGACCTATCTGTGTCGGTGCGACGTAAAGCAACTTGCAAACAAACCACAGGTCAGATAACATCAACACGAGAACAGATTTCAAAGCCTTTAATTCATTTCTTTTTACAATTGGCTTGAAGTCGTACCGATACAGATAGATATTATGGCGACTATGGGATAGGAAAGGCCTAAGAGTGGGATGGAAGTGGCCGTAGCCTTAATTAAAGTACAGCACCAGCATTTGCCTGGTGTGAAAATGGGAAAACACAGAAAACCATCTTCAGTGGTGCCGACAGTATCTCCCGGATTCTAGCTCACAGTTGCGCGACCCTAACCGCACGGCCAACACGCTCGATCATTAATTCAAGACCTGACATTGAAAGACTTTCCTGTGTTACTAGTAGCTGACGAACTTCACCTACGAGAGAAAGATAAACAGCTTCCAGGCAATACTGACTCTATAAGCTCACCCGAGTAACAACAGTCCGAGGCTAAATCACAATCACAAGAGCTGAGCTTTATAAATATGCCAGATCTCCAGGCAAGTGCACAAGAGCGGAGTCTTACACTGTTACAATCGAAGAAAATAATAACCCGGATATGAACAAGGTTACAACACTACACACACAATACGTCAAGTTAATGCTTATGAACAACAGTCACCGTTAGGGAGATCTCATCGAAGTCCCTACAAACCGTAAAGTAGGTAGTGAGCAAGTAATTCACTGCCCCGACCCTGCCTAATATAACACCTCGCCTACGATTCCAACACCACCGAGTGAGTTGGCCGTGCGGTAAAGGTCGCCTTGAAGATGTTTTTCTGTGGTTTCCCATTTTCACACCAGGAAAATACTGGGGCTGTACCTTAACTATGGCCACGACCACTACCTTCCCAATCCTAGGCCTTTCCCATCCTTCCGTCACATAAAACTTTCGATGTGTTAGTGCGACTTTGAACAAGTAATTTTATAAAACGATCCCAACAACTCTAATGAAATGGCGTATGGCTTTTAATGCCGGGAAGTAGTATGAACAATGTATGTTCTAAAACAATGGGTGCTGAGTTAGCATTTACCCACGAGGTCATTGACCCCTAGTTGAGTAGTAAGGTAGTAAGGCCAAAAGTTGTCTTTCCATAGTCCAAAGTGTGTGCTATGTCTAGTCATGTATTCATGTCATTCATTTCATCTTATTACCTTCCCTGATGAGGTTGACGTCAGGAAGGGCCTCCGGTTTTAAAAATCCATCTTAACAGATTCATCTCATCACAAACCCAACACCGTAGAGAAACGGGACAAGGAATGGACACACGTTAGGTTATAACGTCATGCACCTTGAGCCAGGAGTCCGCATTTCAAATCACCCACGCTCTGATGTCACGGCTCTGTCAGGATAAGGCCTGCGCGTTCGGTTATGAACAGATAAGCATGCATTTTTAAATCGCCCGCGCTTATTGTGTCACAGCTCCGTCACTACTCCAAGGGGGAGATGAGAATGAGGGTGTGTGATGTCAGGTTACCATTCGTGGCCAAGGTTAGGTTAACACACGTGTTAAACACACCTAAAAGTCACCTCATTAGTTCGGCTCCTCCAAGGGGAACCCGTCTGAGGTTAGGTTAGCGTTCCTCGTAGCGAGGTTAAGTTATCAATTCATGACCGATTGGATTCCTCCAAGGGGAGTTAGGTTATCGTTCGTGCAGAAGGTTAAGTTAACACGCCATAATGACGTCTTAACCTTATATGTAGGTCACCCAACCAATTTTTGGCTCCTCCATGGGCGCCTGATCGATTCGGCTCCCCCAAAGGTGACCATGACCTTTCCGACTCGTCTCCTCTAAGGGGACCCGTCTGATTCGACTCCTCCAAAATGGTCTGTGAGGTTAGCATTGCCCTCGTACGTAAGGGTACGGCGTCATAACCTCACCTAGCGGTCAAAACACTCCAGGTTGGCCACGAGGTTAGCATTGCCCTCATACGTACGCATGTGACGTCATAACCTCACTTAGGGGGTCAAAAGCGCCCCAGATCCTTCCCTGACAAATTAGGCCCCTCCATGCTCTCGTACGCAAGGTTATGACGTTATTTCGCGTTCAATGGTCTAGAACCTACTGCTCAACTAGGGCCAATGACCTCGTTCTCGTACCGGCATAGCCTTAATACTCACCTAGTGATCAATGACCTCGTGGGAAAATGCTGAGTCAGCATCCATTGTCTTAGAACATGCATAGCTCATCTACTCCGATAGAGTCCAAGGACAAATTCTGATGATGATGATGCTTGCTGTTTAAAAGAGCCTAACATTAAAGGTCACCGACCCCTAGAGGACATGTTCGCCCCTCAGATGCAGGTCTTTTGATTTGACGTCCGTAGGCGACCTAGACGTCGTGATGAGGATGAAATGGTGATAAAGACGACAAATAGACCCAGCCTCCATGCCGGCGGAATTAGCCAATTTTGTTTAAAGTTGGTATTTTGAATCTCCTTTAAAAATAAATAAACACGTATTAATTCCTTTCCGAAAATCCACTTAAGGGGCTGAAAAGAATTGAAAAACCGGGTGATGTTTTTTAATGAGTACTGGTATATCTACGGTATTTGTCAATAATTGAACGTGTTACAGACATGAAACAGGGTACTTGGAAAGTCCTTTAAAAATACACGAACACGCGTTTCTTTGTTTTCGGAAAAGACACTTAACGGGGTTGAAAAGAAATGAAGAAGGGGTTGAATAACTTTTTATGAGGAGGCTTACATCTCAAAAACAGAATATGTTACAGACGTGAAAGTTGGTATTTGGAATCCCCTTTAAAAGTAAAGGAACAGTGAGTTTTTGTTTCTTAAAATCCACTAGCTGTGGGTGGGGATGGGGATGGACTGGTATTGAAGTTAAATTATTTGTATGGGGATACTTATATCTCAAAAACTGAAGATGTTACAGACGTGGAAATAGGTATTTGGAATCTCCTTGAAACATAAAGAAACATGTGTTGTTTTTTTCGATTTGAGAGAAAACTGTTTCTCAGTTGTACAGTTCTATGTCGCACGGTCATTTTAGCCCCAAAAGGCAAGACCACGAAAGTTGTTTACGAAGAGTTTCTTGGGTAAATGAATCTCAATTTTTCTTTGAGTTTTTATACTTTAGGGATTTTCAGATAATGTCTTAGTACAGTACTGAGGAACGATTACTTTGATCAAATTACAAAATCCACACGAGTGGAGCCGTGGGTAAGTGTTAGTAGATGATATAACACGCCATTAAATCTACGGGTGCAGGTCTCTCATTTTTATGGTGTTTTAAATACCAACTGATTTTACTGGTAATCTATGTCACACCCTTGAGTGTAGGCGGCAAGCGCCTCAATGTTACTCGGTAAGTCATCCTGACATATAAAATCAGGCTCTAAAAAGCAATATCTGCGACCTAAATTTTAATCGCCTACAGGCCCGATTTATATAATTGCCTGGTGTAAAAGGAAATATTATATTCTACTACACATGAATGTGATTTCTGTTTTGTATTCCTAGACTTATGCAGCATGACTTAGAAAAATTTAGGCATGTTATCCACGAGAGAGTCACCAATGAGAATAGCTTGTGTATCGATCTCGTGTATCACTTCATAAATCATGAATGGAAGGGGGTTCGAATGACTCTGCAGATAGATTAGTGTTGTTAGCGCCTGGTCTTGTCCAAAACCTACCTAGGAGAGGCGGTAAGGATAGGCTCACTTGTATTTAGGCTTGATTCCTCGTTAGTAAGAGGAGAAATTTAAAAGCGAGAAAAAATCACCGATTATTTAATAATTTCAGGTTAATCTGCTGTTCAACCTGTTCAACAGTTTTCCATCATCTAGTGGTGTAGGTTCAGTACACCCTGGTCACCTGTTTCAATCCTCGGGCTTTTCCTGTTAGAATGTGTGTATTCTGTATTAATTCCTTTCTTTACAATTTGCTTTACGTCGCTCCGACACAGATAGGTCTTACGGCGAAGATGGGATAGGAAAGGACTAGGAGTGGTAATAATGCGGCCGTGCCTTAAAAATATGGTACAGACCCAGCACTTGCCTCGTGTCAAAACGAGGAACCACGGAAAACCTTCCTCAGGGCTGCCGACAGTTTGGAATCGAACCCGCCATTTCCCGAATATGAGTTTGCTGTTACGTGACCCTAATCGCTTGCCTAACTCACTCCGTTGTGAGGAATCTGTTTTTCAAGATCATCAAAACAATAGAAAATATTGTAGACATAATCTATAGTTGTACAGTATCCAGGCTTCAGAGCGTTTTTGGTCACTCCTCTATCTACTGACAGACTTTACGTATTCTTCTGAATGTTGTGTACTATTCTTAATTCTGTTGCTTCAGAGACACCTGTGCCGTATGCTTTCAGCAGAAAGAGAAGTGACATTCTTTTAACTTTTGCGAACTTTGAAAGAGTTTCATCGACGTTCCCTGACATTGCCACTGAGCTCTTCGCGGTAACTTACATGTTCATATTTCGATAACCTGAACCCAGTCTAAAAAAGGGAGTAATAAAATTTACAGCACCAAATATTGAAGACACTCCAGTCTAATGAAAGGAGAGGATTACCAAGTCTTGAGAAGCTTCAGCGTGGGTTATTCCATGCGAAATAACTGTGATTGCCTTTCTTAAATAACACACACAAGTTACGAAGTCAAGGCCATGAGCTCAACTGTCAGAGACTTGTTATGGAAAGGACACTACTAGCATTGCTCATACATCAGTAACCTTTGTATTGTCTAATTGTTGATGAAATTGTGGCATGTGGGTATATCTTAGGAACTATTCAGTTTTCCCAACACAGCCTTCATGGTAAGATACCAAAGAATATATATACTTAACGGATAGGGACCATCTTTTGAGGCAGCCCTATTTCAGGGAGCGGCGACCTTGCACATGTGAATCCCAGACCATACTGACCCGTTATATATTATCTGGTGTGGGTCCCTAGCTCAGGGTTACGAGTGAAGATCTCAACGGCACCTCCAGCAAAGGAGATGGACTTCAGTATTGTGGAGATAGCGGAGGAGGCAGCCTAGTGTTTGGGGTATGGTGCAAACACAGATAAACCAAGTCTGGAACCAGGTGGATAACAGGACTCTGGCACCAAAACCAAACGCGTCTGTAGTGTGAGCCACCGGCGATTTGGTCAGCGTCTTTTTGCCCAGTGGGTACAGCTGCATACTGTGTGTTCCAGTAACTAAGAATCCCTGGTCCTTAACACCCACTGGAAACGCTGGACAAATCATGGTCTACAAGCAGTTATGATTCGTAAGAGCAAAGACAACACTACCCCAGGTGGTAACCAGTCCACTCGTCAATGGACAGCAACCAGCCGCTGGGATTCTGGGGAATCTGGGCTATCACGGTTACAGAGAAAGTCGAAGTCCTCGAGCCAACAGCCATCGAAGACACTCGCGTACATCGGGACATTCAACATCAACACACTAATTCAGCCAGGTAAATGACACATTATAAAATCAGCACTAGATCGACAGAATATACGAATACTAGCGGTTCAGGAAACACGCTACACAGATCAGAACACCTCAGAGTGTGGTAGTTACCGTATCTTCAAATAAAAAACAGACAAGCGAGTAGGAGAAGGTGCCATGCCACTCTTGGGTATGACATTTCTAGTGCACAAGAGTTTAGTCAGCTCGATCAAAGTGGTCACACCCATAAACAACAGGGTCTTGACAATGCGCGTGCAGTGTGCAGATAAGAAAAAACATTTATTAATGCTCATACACCTCCACAAACACTGACAACTTGAAGAAGGTTGAACAGTTTTGGACCATACTTGAGAAGGTCAAGACGGCAATCCCTAGAGAAGACACAGCGATTCTACTAGTCAACTTCAACGCTCAAATTGGCTGAGGAAAAGAACACCAAAAGACTGAGGTCAATTTGCCAGCACACAAGTTCACCAACAAGAATGGTACGAGACTGTGCCAACAGAACGTCTTGATGATCATGACAACTTCCCTGAGGAAACACCCCCGAAAAAGAACGACTTTGAGTTCACACATACAATCAATGGGTGAATACTATATTGACCACGTGGTCATTACACAACACGTTTCAGAAAGAAGTCCATGATGTGGAAGTCCGTAGAGGTGCAAATATCGACTCGGACCATTATCTAACACGCGTCAAAGTGACATTAACACCAAAGAAAATCCACCATAGGAAAACACACATTCAGAAATTCGAAACGAGAAGGATCCATGAGACTAATATAAAAGAAGAATACGAAAAAAACAGACCAATACTTGGGATCAGTTTCGCACTAAGATCACACAGAAAGCCGAAAACAATACCGCTGAATGAGAAAACGAAACACCCTTGGTGGGACTCGGCACATGAAGAAGCACTGGAAGAACGCCTTTGATAAATACAAGAGTAGGAAGGTACATGAGACTCATCAACACTTAAATAATTAATCAGGCAAAACTAAGACGAGATATGTGAAGGGATAATTGGACTCTATTAGAAAATCTTCAGAGACTTTCACACACGAGACTTCTAGGCTATAGGACATTTTTAGCAAAGATCTAAGCATACACCCCACAGAATTTATGCCTCCAAAAATAAAGATGACAAACTTGCACTGAGCAATCAAGATGACCGCTACACAATAGTCCTTAACCACAACTAAGATATACCAAAGAGACCCCCATATTCACGAAACCAGAATCTCCACCACTGACGGCAGGAGAACTTCACAGAAACTTCTTTAAACTCTAAAACAACAGGAAATCCGGAGAAGATGGAATCATAGCGGAACTACTAAAGAATCTACGTCCAAACACACTTGAGGAAATCACACAAATCATCATAGACATTTGGAAAACGGAAAAACTATCTGAAGACTGGAAATGTGCGCTTATCCGCCCGCTATAGAAGAAAGGAGACAGGTCAGGTGTGAATAAGTACAGAGGGATGTCCCTCCCGGCATGTCTGCTTCAAGGAACACAAGAGCAACTTGAACATAGATCGACGAATACCATGTGGGCTTCCGACTAGGGTGTTCCTGCGCTGAGCAGGTCTTCAATTTGAAAAAGGCACTTATATATAGGGCAAGCAGAAACTGTCCAATATTTGCATATTCGTTCACTTCAAGAAGGTGTACGGTTCAATCGATCGACAGTCCCTCTTAGATATCCTAGAATAACAGGGACTTGACCCAAAGACTTTAAACTTCATCAAGCAAACACTCACTGACAGATAAGCGAAAGTAAAATTCATCGGCGAATTATCAGGTCCTTTCGATGTTAAGACTGGTGTTTGTCAAGGCGATGGACTGTCACCACTCATTTTCAATTTCATCCGGGATAAATTTATTAGAGAGCGGGAGAAATAACTAAAATTCAGAACCACTGGAAACCCACTCAACTCGGCTGAACGAAAGATGACATCAAGATTAGTCGCTTGGCTTTTGCAGACGACCTAGCAATACTGGTGGACAGTGAAATCACAGCAGTCAAACAGATAGAAGTCCTCAAGGAATGTGCTGAAAAAGAGGGGATACAAATTTTGTTTAAGGAAAGTAAGTTTATTTGTACTAAAACTCAAAATACTGACAGATAAAACGGTTTTCCTACTTCAAATACTTCGGTGAAATTGTAAAACTAACATGCTTAGAAAAGGAAGCACAGAAATGTCGCCTACGGAAACTCAAAGGAGCGTACCGGAGAACATGTGACATGTACATCAAAGAATGCGTGTCCACACACAACCAGTGGTCAGACACTACAATACTGTGATCAAACCTGAAGTTCTATTCGCGAACGAAACGCTGGTACTCAATAGAAAAAGGGATATGGCGAATATTCTGATGGGAGAACGAAAGTTCATGAGGAAATTTCTTGGTTCAGACAAAAATAGATGATGGGTACAGACTGAAATACGGTAAACAACAGAGAAACTGCCCAATCTGGCAGCTGTTATTAGAAAACGAAGATTGAAAATTTTTGAACACGTTGAAAGACTCCCTACATAAAGGCTTAGATACAAGATCATGACAAACAGTACAAACTGAAGAGTCTACCGATCCAGGAAGTCTAAACAGTCCTGGAGAAATCCCAGACATATATATCAGATATTTTGGACAGAAATACGTTCTGTACAAAAGGAAACAGGTGGGTAGTACAGTCGGAGAATGAAGTTCCAAGGAGACCAGGAACCAATTGGACTGAAGAAAGGAGAGCCCACGGAGAAAAAATGACGGCCATACGGAAGACCAGAAAGGCGAATCATAAAAGCACTGCGTGATCAAACAGGGTCCATACACAAATAATAATTACTAATAAGTGTGTTAGGTATTACATGTGGAGTGGCCGCGCGTGTTAACGCGCTACGGCTATGAAGACAAAGGTCTTAAATCGGGAGAGGAGTGGTTTCCAAATCCGCCGTTGGCTGTCCTGAGAATGGTTTTCACTGGTTTCAATTTTTACTTCAAGACAAATGCCGAGAGAGTTCCTATTCCTTCCACCTCCTTAACCAGTTTCATTCACTCATCATTTTCATTAGTTCTTTATAAAGCCTGACATACAATTTCATCTCACCTCATCCCCGACCCTGTATCAGGAAACGCGACTAAGGGGTAGACATGCAGTGCATTAAGTATTAATTTTTTATACACATCTATTGAAAATCAGGTTTGTGTACAGTTCTTGGGAAATAACTTACCATGATTATGGCTCATCATATCCTATCTCCGTCAGTACAGGTATATATACTAAGCATGCTTATATTTGCATCACCAATGGGACAAATTCATGAACTACGCATGTTATTTTCATCTTCATCTTGTACTAATCTCCTTTATCTAAAAATTCTGCTCTCCCTGAAATGTGTTATAGATTAGATTTCCATATTAAATAAGCACTTCACACAAGCCATTTTTATAACAAATCTCTCAGAGCTATGCTTGACTTGGAACATTAATGTAGTGTGGTGATGTAAATGGGGCTTATTTATTTTAATTATGTAACAGTGTGTCAGACCTGCACTCTTAGCACACGCCAGCCATTAGCAGGCTGCTGGAGTCAGCGCGCGCCCTGTTAAATAAATGGCCTTCCCTACCCTAAGTAGTACATGAGGTGTCCAGTTGCACTCCCTCCCCTACTGTAACTTTAATGGTCATCTCAAGTACTGGTTTCGCAGTAAGTACATGGTACTCAGTATGTTTTTTCCTTCTTGTCTGAGATTCAATCTCCATCCTTTAATGTACACTTACTTCTCCACGGATTCCAAGAAATACGGTGATTAAGCCTGGGGTGAAACTGTATTAGAAAACCACTGATCTCTATAGAGATCTGTATAGAGGTCAGTGTAGAAAACCCAATCTTCCTCCCCGCCCTTGCTTGTCTGATAATGAAATAAGAACAGTAACTGAAATTAGAGTGAACGAAATATGACGTCCGAGAAGTGTTTTCCATTGACGAGGCGAAATCCCGACCTCATTTCATTGTTTCCGAATGAAATGTTGTTCCTGAAAAGAAGTACAAACAACATGGCAGAATATCCTAATGCTGTTGATGTTGTTTGTTCATGCGAGGAGCTTAGGATACTGATACGCATACGACCTCAAAGGCCCAGTAGGATAGTCGTGCTCTAATTAACACGCTAAGGGATTCGATCTCGGCACTTAAGATGTTGAAGTACAACAACTGCGTTTCGAACACAGTAAATAACAGCTATGGGTAATAATAATAATAATAATAATAATAATAATAATAATAATAATAATAATAATAATAATGGGTTCGAACCCCACTGTCGGCAGCCCTGAAGATGGTTTTCCGTGACTTCTCATTTTCATTTTCTGTGCCTTAATTAAAGCCACAGACCCTTCCTTGCCACTCGTAGCACTTTCCTATCCCATCGTCGCCATAAGAATTGTCTGTGTGTAAACGGCGTACAGCAGATTCTGATAATAATAATCTTGGTTTTACGTCCCACTAACTACTTGTAAACCGGGCGTGTTGGCCGTGCGGTTAGGAGCGCGCAGCTGTAAGGTCGCATCCGGGAGATAGTGGGTTCGAACCCCACTGTCGGCAGCCCTGAAGATGGTTTTCCGTGGTTTCCCATTTTCACACCAGGCAAATGCTGGGGCTGTACCTTAATTAAGGCCACCCACGGCTGCTTCCTTCCCATTCCTAGGCCTTTCCTGTCCCATCGTCGCCATAAGACCTATCTGTGTCGATGCGACGTAAATCAACTAGCAAAAAAGGAACTACTTGTACAGTTTTAGGAGACGCCGGTGTACTGCAATTTTGTCTCGCACGAGATCTTTTACGTGCCGGAATGAGACTGGCATCTTCAAATGACGTTGGACTGAGTCAGAATCGAACCTGCCGACTTGAGCTCAAAAAGCCAGCGTTTCTACCGTATGAGCCAGTTAGCCCAGCCAATGTTCTTATTATCAATAAATAATAATGTAAATCGTTTACGTCGCGCTAACAACATTTGTATGGTTTTCAGGAACACCGAGGTGCCGAAATTCAGGCCCTCGGGAGTTCTTTCAAGTGCCAGTAACTCTACCTACACGAGACTGACATATTTGAGCACCTTCAAATACCACCAGACTAAGCCAGGATCGAACCTGCCACATTGGGCTCACACGGCCAGTATTCTACAGTATTATCTGAGCTGCTCAATTATTTTTATGTCCGCCTCCATAGCGTAACGGTTAGTGTTATTAGCTGCCGTCCTCGGGGGCCCGGGTTCGCTTCCCGGTACAGCGAGGAATTTAAGAATGGCAGCAGGGCTGGTATGTGGTTGAAATGGTACATGCAGCTCATCTCCATTGGGGGTGTGCCTGAAAAGAGCTGCACTACCTCGGGATGAGAACACGAGTTTGCATTAGCTATTATTATTATTATTATTATTATTATTATTATTATTATTATTATTATTAGTCAAGTTTACTTTTTATGGCTGGAGACATGTTTAACATCCTGTGTTTATACACAGTCCGTACTGAGGTATGTGTTTGTCACTAACTGAAACTAGTTTTGGGGAAAGAAGCGTCCATGGTTATCGTTTGTGTTGTATTGGGTAAATCATAGGGAAATAATCGTCTAATTTGTCTCGAGAGTGAGTTTCTAACACTCATGCCTGCTGTTTTGCCCAGGATCAGCTCTGTGGGTCATGGGAGTTTAGCTCAAGTAAGACTGAGGTGACGTTACTAAATTAAGCACTAGACTAGAGATTATTTTTCCCCGTGGTCCTGATTTATGGTAATATTGCAATAAACGGGGTATTGCGGTCGAAATATTTCGTTAAGTAATACATGTACTAGTCTTGCTTAGGGTGATAGGTGTCTCCGTAAAATAACTATAGCAAAAGAAAATAAAGTGTATATTGTGTCAATTTGCACTGTACTTCTAAGCATTTTAAAAATTTCAACCATTGTCTGTTTACATAAAGTAAATTCATATAGAGATAATATTTTAAATCAATAATAATAATAATTTTGGAGGGTACAAAATTCTAGCAATGGTTAAGCAGTCCCTCAAGTATGGATCAGAAAATACTCATGCACGAGATCATAAATTCACATACATGTCGACTCCAACACCTTCAGCGCATAT
This sequence comes from Anabrus simplex, assembly GCF_040414725.1. Classification (NCBI taxonomy): domain Eukaryota; kingdom Metazoa; phylum Arthropoda; class Insecta; order Orthoptera; family Tettigoniidae; genus Anabrus; species Anabrus simplex. The sequence continues at coordinate 391,423,792 of NC_090266.1, read as the reverse complement.
TTAGAAAATTTGCGCAAGGTCCCATTAGAATAAAATAAAACATGTAAATTTAACTATTTGTAAATGGAAAAAGAAGACATAAACTGGTAGCCAACGCCAGTACATTCCGCTAATAACAATCATTTGATTTAGTCTATGCCTTCGGAAAGAATGTGTTGTACAGTACTTTTGTCAAGAAGGAAGCCATACTTTCCAGTGTCGACGTAGTCAAATCTATATAGGCCTACACCAAAAGATGCATTTACCCGCAGCTTCTCTCGCATGGATTTCGTAATTTGATAAAAGTAAACGTTCCTCGGTACTGTATTAAGACATTAACTGAAAATTACTAAAGTATAAAAACTCACCCAAAAACTGAGTTTCATTTACCCAGGAAACTCTTTGTAACGTTTGCGGTATTCCCTTTTGGGGCTAAGACGACCATGCGACATAGAACTGTACAAGTGAGAAACAGTCTTCTCTCTAGTCGGAAAAAACACCACATGGTACTTTATTTTTAAAGGAGATTCATAGTACCTATTTCCAAGTCTGAAACGTCTTCAGTTTTTGAGATATAAGTATCCCCATAAAAATAATTCAGCCTCTTTATCAGCCCATCCCCACCCCACCCCCACCTAAATGGATTTTCCGAAAATAAAAAATACATGTTCCTTAATTTTTAAAGAGATTCCAAATAACCAATTTACACGCCTGTAACTCATTCTTTTTTTGAGATATTCAACTTAAGGAAGAGGGGGTGGAAAGAAGGGACGAGGAATTTGAATTATTTTATGAGAAGATGTTACAGACGTGAAAGTTAGTATTTTGAATTTCCTTTAAAAATTCAGAAACACGTATTATTCTTTTTCGGAAAATCCTATTAAGGGGCTGAAATGAATTAAAAAAGCGGATGAATTTTTAAAATGAGTACCGGTATATCAACTTTTTCACTTCATTTCATCCCCGCTAAGCGCCTTTTCCGAAAAGAAAATATCATGTTCTTGTATTTTTAAATGGGCTTTCCAAATGCCAAGTTTCATGTCTATAAAATGCAAATTCTTGACATATACTGTAGATTTACCGGTACTCATTTTAAAAATTCATCCGCTTTTTTAATTCATTTCAGCCCCTTAATAGGATTTTACGAAAAAGAATAATACGTGTTTCTGAATTTTTAAAGGAAATTCAAAATACTAACTTTCACGTCTGTAACATCTTCTCATAAAATAATTCAAATTCCTCGTCACTTCTTTCCACCCCCTCTTCCTTAAGTGGACTTTATGTAAAGAAAATATAGGTGTTTTTTTATTTTTAAAGGGGATTCAAAACGCCAACTTTCACGTCTGGAACATAGACAGCTTTTTAGATATAAGTATCCTCATAGAAAAGGACTTACCTTCTTTTTCACCCCATCCCCATTGATTTACTTCAACCCCTCCCAAATGCGTGTTCCTTTATTTTTAAAGGAGATTCCAGATACTAGTTTTCACGTCTCTAACCTTCAGTTTTAGAGATAAAAGTATCCGCATTAAAATCATTTTTCACTTCCTTTCACCATCCCTCTTTAAGTAAATTTTCGGCAAACAAAAAAATATGTTTCTTTTTATAAAGGAGCTTCCAAATATCAATTATCACGAATGTGACATCTTCAGGTTTGTGAGATATATGTGCCATCATAAAAGGAATTCAACTCCTTTTCAAACCCCTACCCATATTGATTTAACAACAGAAATGCGTGTCTATTTTTAAAGGAGGTTCCAAAAGCCAATTTTCACATCTGTAGCAACTTTAATTTTATTAGAGAAAAGTATCCTCATATAAATAATTCAATCATTTTTTAAATTCTTTCACCTCCTTTAATCGGATTTCTCAAATTAAAAGGAATACGTGTTCTTTTCTTTTAAAGGAGATACCAATATTCACGTCTGTTACACCTTCAGTTTTTGAAATATCATTATCCAAATAAAGGTAATTCTACACTCTTTTGAGTCTTTCTTATTCCCACCCCACGTAGATTTTCCGGAAACAAACCATACGTGTTTCTTTATTTTTAAAAGATACTAAAAATACCCATTTTTACTTCTGTAACATGTTCAGCTTTTGAGATAAACTGTAGATATGCATATTTTAAAAATTCACCCCTTTTTCGTTCCCCCTATTTGGATTTTCCGAAAACAAATTATCTGTGTTTCTTTACTTCTATAGGAGATTCCAAATACCAATTTTTACGTCTGTAACATGTTACGTTTCTAAGATATACTGTAGGTATTGTTTTCTAAAAATTCACTGCGTTTGTCACTCCTGTTCATCCCCCTTTAATTGGACTTTCCAAAAACAAAAACAAAATACGCGTTTCTTTACCTTTAAAGGGGATTCCAAATACCAGTTTTCATGTTTGTAATATCTTCAGTTTTTGAGAAATAAGTATCCACATAAAAAATATTCAACCCCCTTTCCACCTTTCTTCACCCCTCCTAATAAATCTCAGCCATAGACGCCCAAGAGGGATCCGGTTTACTCTGTCTGCCATCTAGTGGGTCTAGAGTAAAACGGAACGTCGAAATTGACGAGCAGACAGCAGATGGGGTCAAATTGAAATGTCTGTACAAGGTAGCTGAGGCCATTCGATTATTATTATTATTATTATTAATATTATTATTGTACCGGGTAGTACACCTCCACGCCGCTAATTCAAACTTTGCGCCAGTTGAAACTCCTCTGCTGGAGGAAGTCTGAACTTTATCTACTGCGTAAATTTTCAAGTTTCTCAGAAGATGTCACTACTTGTAAATTTTGAAGTTTCTGAACTGGGTCGTTTTCGATATATTTTTGTTTTGCCTGTAGTAAGAAGTGTGGACATTCTCTTCTAGATGGCACTACTGAAGAAATACAATTATGCACCCTGGTGCGAAGTAAAAGAACTATGTTTTTGATGAAATTTGGTGTTCATAAGTTTGTTCTTTGTTAAATTTCTTTCAGTCATTGTTTAAGTTGGCAATATTAACCCCTTCTTTCCGCCAGGTTTGAATTTAGCCAATCCCGAATTTCTTTAATTAATTTATGACCAATCAGGTGTATCTTCTTCAACTTGGATGTGTTGCTTAACCCTAACCAATAAAATTCTTGTGGGAGGGTGTTCTCATTCTTGAAACGCCTCGAACGTCCCGCGAGAGTATATAAACTGCTGATTTTCGGGTCTCCGCGCCACTTCAGTAACATCTTTCAGTGTGTAAAGTACGTAGCAGGGGGCGGGAAGCGCCTCTTTCTTCGGGCAGCAGTTCAACCACAAGGTAATGGCCTTTTAATAACTTCTTTTCTTGCTAGCTCAGCAGTTTAACTCTCGGGGCAGGTCCGAAGCCTTTTACCATGTAACTTTCCCTTAAAATGTAAAGACACTTAGTATCTATTCTATCTTTTAAACTACATATTGGGATAGAGAGTGCTTAACCCTCTCGAGCTCCCACTCATATTGCTTTGAGGTGAACTTATTTTCTCAACCGTTTCTTCCAGTCTAGCGTAATGTAAATTGTCTTCTCATATAAGTCACCTCTTTAGTATGGGATTAGCCCTTGCATTAACGGCCTAGTGCCAAGTAGGTTTTAAACAAAATGTATTAGGAGTGCAGCTCCGCCTCCTTTCAAATTGGTATTGTCGAGGCCACGTAATATTTCTGTTTCTTTACTTGATAGGCCTCAGTAGGTTGGGTATTTTTACCCCTGTTTTCATGTCCTTGGAGGACAACTTGAATGTGGAGTTTGGTGTGGCCTTTGATAGGCTTAAATTTTGAGAGCGAGTTGCTCTTTCTTGAAATTGAGTTGTTGTATGCCTCGAGGAGGCTTTACCGTGTAAAGAGGTGCAAGTGCTCCTAGGCATGATTGGGATCTTTTGCCCCTTTGTTGAATTCTGTATATCGTAAGGTTGGGCTTATAGCTCAAGAATTGTGTGTCTGGCTCTCGGAGCCCAAATCCTGTAATCATTGTAATTGTACATTTTCGAATTGTGTTTCGGCTACTGAGTACCTGTTCTATTTGTTATTTCTTAATCTTTAAAAGAAAATATAACCTTGTTAAATTTTATCTTAACGTTAATTTCGTATTTTGGGACCTGTTCACCCCCGCACCTTCTTTCACCTCTGCTGTTCCACAGATACCACGGAACAATTATTATTATTATTATTATTATTATTATTATTATTATTATTATTATTATTATTATTGTTATTATTACCCCTCTTAATTGGATTTTACGAAAAAATTACGTTATTTCTTGTATTTGAAAGAGATTACAAATACTAATTTTTACGCCCTTAAACCTTAAGTTTTTGAGATATCGATATACTCATTTAAAAAATTTACCCATCACTCCCTTAGCGATGGAATATCAAAAAACTCCCTTAGTGAGCACCTACACTCTAATATACATGTATCCTCAAAATGTCATTTCTAATGTCCAGTAGTTTTGGCTCAGCGATAATGAGTCAGTCAGAAAGAAACGTAACATGTTACAGAGGGAATCTCATGTAAAATTAAAGAACATAGATAATTTGTTTTCGGAAAATACACTCCAAAAACCCTACGGCACTTAACGCCCTTGAAAGGGCCTTGGCCTGCCCAGCGACCGCTGCGCAGCCCGAAGGTCTGCAGATTATGACGGGTCGTGTGGTTAGCACGACGAAGCCTCTCGGCCGTTATACTGGGTTTTCGAGACCGGGGCCGCCATCTCACCGTCAGATAGCTCCTCAATTCTAATCACGTAGGGTGAGTGGACCTCGAACCAGTCCTCTGGTCGAGAAAACAATTCCCTGACCTGGCTGGGAATCGAACCCGGGGCCTCCGGGCGAAAGTCAGGCACGCTACCCCTACTCCAAGGAGCCGGCACCGAAAATACACTTAAGGGGAACTAAAAAGGTGGTGATATTTTAAAATAAGCACATTTACAGTGTATCTTAAAAACTGAACATGTTATAGAAGTGAAAATTGATATTTTAACTTCTCTTAAAAATAATGAAACATGTGCTGTTACGTTTTTGGAAAAAATATAAAATAAAATGTCCTGACTGACTGAGGATACATGTGTATTAGAGTATAGGTTCTCAGTAAGGGATGATTTTTGGATATTCCGTCGCTAAGGGGGTTAAAACCGGGTGTAAATTGTTAAATATGTATAGGGGCCTATCTATATCTCAGAAACTTAAAGGTTTACGGACGTACAAATTGGTATTTAGAATCTCCTTTAAAAATAAAGAAACACGCATTTTTGCGAAATAATCAACTTGTGTATGGGGGGGGGGGGGTAATTCCTTTTCCTTTTATGAGGACACTTTTCTATCTTTCTTAAACTGTTTACCCTCCAGGGTTGGCTTTTCCCTCGGACTCAGCGAGGGATCCCACCTCTACCGCCTCGAGGGCAGTGTCCTGGAGCTTCAGACTTTGGGCCGGAGGATACAACTGGGGAGGATGACCAGAACCTCGCCCAGGCGGCCTCACTTGCTATGCCGAACAGGGGCCCTGCGGGGGGATGGGAAGATTGGAAGGTATAGACAAGGAAGAGGGAAGGAAGCGACCGTGGCCTTTAGTTAGGTACCATTTCCGCATTTGCCTGGAAGGGAAGTGGGAAACCACGGAAAACCACTTCGAGAATGGCTGACGTGGGAATCGAACCCACCTCCACTCATTTGACCTCCCGAGGCTGAGTGGACCCCGTTTCAGATCTCGTACCACTTTTCAAATTTCGTTGCAGAGCCGGGATCGAACCCTGGCCTCCGAGGGTGGTAACTAATCACACTAACCACTACACCACAGAGGCGGACAAGCGGATACTTAAATCTCAAAAACTGAAGGTTACAGACGTGAAAACTGCTATCTGGAATCTCCTTTCAAAATAAAGAAACATGCATTTCGTGCGAGGGTGGGGGGAATCAATGGTGGTGGGTTTGAAAATTGGTATTTGGAATTTCCGTTAAGAATAAGGAAACACGTTCTTTGTTTCCGAAAAACCCAATTAAGAGTGGTGAAAGAATTGAAGAATTAGTTGAATTATTTGTATGAGGATACTTATATCTATGAAAGTTAAAGATGTTACAGACGTGTAAAGTGGTATTTGTAATCTCCCTTAAAATAAAGAAACACCTATATTTTCGTTGCGTAATTCTCTATCATTGCTGAGATAATTTCATATACTGAAACTTCAAGAAAACTCTTCTAAGAACGACTTTAACTGCCATCATTACCCATAGTAGACTGTAGTCAGTCTAATATAGTGTCATTCTACTGCCGCTAGGGGCGTTTATTGCAGTTTTCATGCGCTAATGTCATAGCTGATCATTTCTTATTCTAGTATAAGTCCTTTGATACTGGCCTCCGGCACACTCACTTGTCAACGGCTATTTTCATATTTTCCTCGTCATCAAGCAACAGTTTATTTTAAAATGTAGGAATTCGACTCGCTTGACTAACCGCTGTTCTTGTACGGACTTGGAATTCCCAACTTCGGAACAGAAAGGGTCTTTACATCGTCGGTATTTGTGAGCAAATCCCTGCAATTAGTCTCCGTTGGGATATATTCTGGCGAAACATTTCTTTCCTCAGCCTCGACTGTTTAAATATTTCAAATGTATTTTATGTCTATACGTGAATTATATTACCATTGCTTGATATCATGTGATCGAATCTTAACGTGTATTGTCACAATATTTCCCGAGGTCATTCCCTTCAGAGTACTGACCCCAAATAATTACAAATTGTACACGTCTGTTCATAATTATAGGAACTTTATCAGAGGGAACTCATGGCCATTAACTACTTCCAAATATTATCAAAATGCCCCTAGCTCCATAACTGAAGCAAAAAATAATAACAAGAAACTAACAAATTACGGTGTCCCTCCTACTTCGTATCCTATAATTTATAAGCATTCATTTGTTAGTATTTATTCACTGCATAAATTACTGTAAGGGTTGTTTACGTAACGCTGCCAACGGCCATAGCCGTGTTGAAACACCGGACCCCGTGAGATTTCCGAAGTTGAGCAGCATTGGGCGTGGTCAAGATCTGTATGGGTTGCCACGCGCTGTTGTTGGGGGGTAAGGGAATGGAGGAGCGGAAAGGAACTGGCCACCGTACCGTACGTAAACTCCGGCTCAGGCACACCTCTGCGGAGGTTCGGACCGGCCTTCGGGCGGAATACACCCTTACCTTACCTACGTAACACTTTTACTTTTTCACGTTGTTAGAGCCCTTTTTAAGTAGACACTATTTTTGACAAAATTCTTGAAACTCGTCAACATTATTGTAATGCTCTAGAGCAGGGCCTCTCAGGGTGCATGCGCGCGGTGCATGCACTGTGCACGGTGCAAAAGACGACTTCGCTTGGTTGACCAGAGTGCAGACTCCCCACTCCTCGATTTGGAGCAATAGCGCTTACTCTCTCTTTCCTCACGCCTCTCTCGCTCTCTCCGCTTGTCTCCCTCTGCCCCACTTGCGCCGTAGCGCTCCAAATCCGGGCTGAGTTGAGCCGAGTAGAGCCGAGTAGAGCCGAGCTTAGCCGAGTAGCCCAGAGACGAAGCGTTGATCCGAGCCATACCGAGCGGCACCGATGCACAGTGCATGGAGCTCTTGCGCCTCGCTCTGCACGCGCGAGATTTTGGGCGTTTGATAGGCCCTGCTCTAGAGGACTGAATTCTTCATTATGTAAGCCTACGGACAACTTAGTAACTGGAATATACTATTCGACGGAAAATACTTGGCTTCTAATTTTTTCTAGTCTAGTTTTCACTCCTCGGCGTGGAAACTAGTTATCTCTGAGCTCCTTGCAGGCTTGTTATGACTGTAATCTTGGAGCATGCAGTTCAGTTTCCTGTGAACCAGTCACCAGATAAGCAGGCTTAATGAAAACACTTTACTATGTCTCTCCTGTATGGCAGTTAAAATGAGGCTCCTTTCTGATTACTGGGCGCACCATTTGAACGTACAAATAACATAAGGTTTTGATAAACTGTAGAAGCGCATGGCATTCCCGAAATACAGTTGTGTCAGTAAACCCACCGGAAATTCATCATTCCTTTTTTTTCCGATTCAATTAAATAAATGCTATGCAGTCCATGTGTGGTCCTTGTTAGTAGGATACTGAATGAAGATTACTGTCAGTTTTCGCACGTTTGGTGAGAGTAGATCCGTGACGTTTACCTTAATTCATCGTTTATATGCCGCGTTGGTCCCCGTCGTATTATATTTTACAGATGAGATAGAACCCAAGGTGTGCTTGGTGTGGATAATCATATAAATACACATAGATTGCAACTGAACAAATATGCTGTGGTTTCTAATATCTTCAAATAGGAATTCGAAAGAAAAAATCGTCATTGTCACTATTATCCAGTGACTAACGTGGTCGTGGATCTTATTTCTCTGTGCGGACAAGATTTTGGTTCTATGATATGAGGATTAAGGAGCTACGTAGCTGAGGCAAATAAGGCGTTCTCGGTTCACTCGAAAGTAGGTCGAATGGTTGATTGAGGTGCAACATTTTCACTTCCAGAGAGGCACATCCCCTGAGGTTCTCTCATCTTTCACCATAAATGAGTATAGCACCAGGTTAATTCCTATAGGCAAAAGGCAAACGTGTCCGAGAATAGAGCTAATCACGCTCTCGTTATTAGTGCCGTGGTCACGAATAGTGGAAGCCTTTACAGTCCTCTAAGGGCCTTCATAACCTCCACAGAGTTGGTTTTGCTTTGCTTTCATAGGAAGATTTTAAAGCAGATTTAATGTGTTAAGTTGAGAAGATTCAGTTAAAGGAAAATATATCTTGGCTTAAAAAAACTGGTCTGAAGGGAACTGATGTTAAACTCACTGACCATGTGCAGAAAGTGCTGCCGTGCGGACATAGCCGTGGGAGATTATAATAATTGACAGCTCAAATAAATATTGTTCATAATTGCCACCTTGTATTGAGCAGAAAATCTTTCACAACTTTGATAAGTAACATTCGATAAAGGAAATGTCTAACTGTGCATTTTAACAACAGTACTGAATATCAAACTAAGAATGAGATAATCATAAATACAGCCGGGTCATGGCACAAGAAAATTTCGGTGTCGACATGCGAGTATATGTATTCTTCTTAAAATTTAGTTCTACATAAATACACGTTTTTGCACCTTCCTGTGAAGGCTCTCATTTTATGAAACTCATAAATCCCGCATCCATCGAGAATTAACGAGACTTGTTTTCTTGATTTTCTTATCGAGGAACAAGAGCGACGCGTCTAGACTCTGTAAAACAGCAGTCATCCTCGTAATATAATTTTATAACAGTCATTTTTTCTAGCTCAACAAAGTCTGCGATCCAAGGTTCACGAATTATGAAATACTCGGTACGTTGGGTAAATTACAAGAAGAACATGGTTCTTTTTTGTTGCCTGAAATATTTATGACGACGGTGCCGTTTTTCATAGTCTAATAGAAGTCAAACAAACATGAGGCACATTGTGAAAACTCTTTGTTGTCAATCGTCTCAGGAAATGAATACAGTGTGGTGTATTATTTAATGTTCATAGTGTGTGGTAAAGATCCTTTTATTTGCTTGTTTTTGAATAATTCATTGCAAAATGCGGAAAGCTCGTTCGTGTTCTTGCCCTCAGGACTTGCTATATAAATAATTCATAATCACGTTATGCTACCAATGCAGACAAAAGACACGCCAACCAACCTACCTCAAAATCAGTGACAAAACTGTCAACATATTCGTTGGAAATGTATTGTTACAGCATGCGGATTAACTGGAGGAACTAGTTTTGTCCAGTATTATGGGCATTTGATTCAAAGGAATTTCCTTTCCTTCCTTGCAAATAATAATAATAATAATAATAATGATAAATAGAGATGGGTTGTGATTACTCGATACTATTGATACCTTTATACCCTGGCTACTCAAGGGGTTTGATATCGAACGATACAATTCTACACGAGCTACTTTTTCGATACTTAGTTAATACAGCAATTTATTATTATTTTCCATTTGCCATAATAAAGCATTTGTAAGTAGTGGCAAGGAACACCTGTCCCCCTTATAAACGTTTATATACCAAGTATCAAGAAACTGTGTGCATTTCTAAGACAGACCATCACCCTAATATAAAATCGGGCTTATTTCCTTATATTTTTGATGATCAGGGTAAAAACCAGGTAGCAAGGTACACGGTTTGTTTGTAAGCTAGACAGCAGACTCCAAAATAAAAGCAACTTCTCCTCCTTTTATTTCTGCAGATGGGTTTGGTATCACAAATAATAAACTAGCTATATTCCTCTTCAGAAATAATAAAATAGAAATAATTTCAAAAATCACAAAACCGTGATATGCGCAACAGCGGTTCTGTGCCAAGGCGCACGATTTGAACTTTGCTGGATCAGCATATTTTATTGGTGCATCATAAGCAAAATTAATGATCTCTAATGTAACTAAGGTCATCATGACGTCATAAACTTACCTAACATAACAGTCCTAACCTCGTAGCCTCCATGGGGGAGCCCATTGTTCAGGTTAGTGACAGATTTTTTAGGGGCGGTCTCCTCCGTCCATCAAAATATTTGGGAGAGAGAGGGGTATCTTCCACTGGATCATCCCACGGTCCACCGAAAAATTAGCCAATCTCCTTACGTGTTCTCCCCTTCAGGCTTGGTGGCAGAGGGTGGTGGTCTGCTGGTGACAAGCAGTGGTCACTCCGCTCGATATGAGAGAAGTGACGTCTTATATGATGTTTCCTTTCCTTCGAGTAGGGTTGGCCGAAGCCCGCACCCCCGCTTGGTGATCAGCACCGATCTACGTCGTCTCCGACATGCTATTAGTTCTAAGAAGAATGAGGCAGCAGGGAGGATTGGGAGGAATTAAATACTATGGAAGTATCGGCCTGGCACCTTGTCAAACATATTACCTGGTAGATTAGGTAATAGATTGTGTGGTACTGGAGGTTGGTAATAGGGACCAGGAAAAAACCCATAGGTGGACGTAAAAATTGCCTGCAGGTGAAACCTAGTATGTTACACGTAGCACACGCAAGGATGTGGTCTGTATATGCTCATTCATTGTTAACTGGGAGCAGGTATCATGCACAAGTCATTAGCCCGTTGCACACCTGTCCAGTTCTTCAGGAGTCAGTACTTCTAGGCACTGCTCTGACAAGCGCGGGCCTTGCCAGTTATCGAGCCATGTGGCAAGAATTCCTAGGACTTGCCGCAACGCACAGTCGCCTTTGGGACCCTGGTACCCAGTCTCCGATCCCGGAGAACGAGGTCACGCCCACCGAGTCGGGGACCTGCTGGATGTTTGTGGTGCATGACGTCGAGCCTCCCAGTTGTTTGGCGGACAGAGGGGCGGTCCAGGGGAAGAACCAGTCTTCCCCTATTCCGGTCACTAATATGACCAATGGGCTCATACATGGAGCCTGTGTAGTTAGGATGGGTTAGGCTAGGTTATGACGTCATGTCATTCATGTCGTCAGAGGAAATTGATCTTGCTGATGCTGCACAAATCGAAAATGCTGACTCAGCAAAATCCAAATCATGCGTCTTGGCTAAGAAACCGCTGTTGCGTATTCTACCTATACCCGGGGAACAAAACGTGTAAAAATTGTAACTTGAACATATTTTTGAACGCGGTATTAGCACTAATTTCGAGAATTATTTTGTTTCACTTTTCGAGGACCTGGAACACACTACCGTTCACCTATAAAATAATCTCGGTTCTGAACGTAAAAATAAACAAATAAACTCCTACTGTAGTTCACCTGTAATGTGATCTGTAAACGTGTCAAATCACCAGCACCTTATTGTGAAAATGTCGTTCGTCAGCGTCTTTAGCATGAAACCTGATTTCGATTTTGGATTATATTTCCATACCAGTTATTTTGAAGTGACACAAGACTTTACTTAAAATACCACTTTCGGTCATCCTAGGAGAATTTCTTTGTGGTTTACCTCCTCGTCTCCTGACGAATGCAAGGATAATCCCAGTCCCTGTTAATTACAAATAGGAACTAGTACAGACACTTCATCAAAACAGGTTGTCCGTTAACCTGAAAGACATCAATACACGGGGATGATGATTAAGGTGTCAACATTCCATTACATAAATAATGAAACTCAGCAAATTATGTTTGTTGCTTGCCGGACTGCGTGGCTCAGAGGGTTGGGGCGCTGGCCTTCTGAACCCAACTTGAGGAGTTCTACCCTGGCTCAGTCCGGTGGTATTGGTAAGTGCTCAAATACGTCAGCCTCATGTTGGTAAATTTAATCGCACATAAACGAACTCCTGCGGTGTAAAATTCCGGCGCCTCGGCGTCCCCGAAAACCGTAAATATAGTTAGGGGAACGTACAGCTAACAGCATTATGTTTCTTACTTATGACCTCATTTCTTGAATGCCCTAGGGTAATTTCTGCCCTGCAGAGCATATAAAAGTTGATCGTATGGAATGCGAGGATAACTTGTTGTAAAGAATGTATCTGTAATTACGTAACTATGAACATGTATTCTTGAACGTACCGTACTAGACAGTAACTCAAATTGTGAGACATCGGAGGCCTGTTCTTATATTAACCAAAATTCGAACATACCGTGCTAATGCGAAAGCTTAGCGGTTTTCCTTAAAGGGCGTTGTATCATAGTAACCGCACGAAGTAACTAGCCGTTTGCCGTGCGTTTCTGAGACTGTCAGTTACCTGTTATTTTACGGTTGTGTAGGGTCGGTGTTAAGATATTACGATCTGCGTATCAACATTCGCTTGTGGTATCGTACTCACAAAGGCTCACACAGGATGTGCTGTGAATTGTGTACACTGTTTTATTTACAAATGATATGCTCATTATACGCACACATTAATGAACCGCCATCTTGAACAAACACGTGACATGCTACATTGGCATGTCAACCAACTACCAACACAACAAAATCACAAACATGAGTTCACACACTTGACTAACAACTTTCACTAGCAACAACCCAAGACTGTCTCTTTATATGCCTTGACTGGCCAGACTTCTAGAAAAGTATGACACAACATGCTTTATCGTATCTTTTCGAGTCTGCCATAACCTATGTACAAATGAATAGAACATTCTCTAAAACAAGAGTGATAAAGATGCGATGTCCTGGAATCTTACCCTGTGTTGCACAACATTGCACTGGATTTATACATCATATTTACTGGTAATGATAAATTACATACTATTAATTACGTGTTCTTACATTAAATATAGTCTTATTAATATACATACAGCAGACGTGTCGTGACATAACCTCATATGTTTTATTACTCAAGACAGATCATACAACACACAAATAATAAATGATACGAGCACGACTTATACCAAATAAAGTCCGTACGTAACTACGTAAATATTAATAATAATAATAATAATAATAGACGTAAACAACTTCATAACCACACCTCACAAGTCATAACATTAATAATAGACTAATAATAATAATAATAATAATAATAATAATAATAATAATAATAATACCGAGCTCGATAGCTGCAGTCGCTTAATTGCGGCCAGTATCCAGTATTCGGGAGATCGTGGGTTCGAGCCCCACTGTCGGCAGCCCTGAAGATGGTTTTCCGTGGTTTCCCATTTTCACACCAGGCAAATGCGGGGGCTGTACCTTAATTAAGGCCACGGCCGCTTCCCTCCCACTCCTAGCCCCTTCCTGTCCCATCGTCGCCATAAGACCCATCTATGTCGGCGCGACGTAAAGCAAATAACAAAATAATAATAATAATAATAATAATAATAATAATAATAATAATAATAATAATAATAATAATAATAATAATAATAATAATAATAATATTTACTAATCGAGCTCGATATTTCCCCTACGAGTTTAGAGAACTGTTAGTCCATTACACTTGCATCAGTGATTCAAACTGGAGACAACGTTTGCCGAGACATCCGGCAGGGTTTCTTGAGGTCAGCGGTATTATGGAGCCGATTTTATTTCGAATTCTTGAGACGTTTCAGAAAAAAAATGTTAGGAGAAAGAGACAAGGCATACGGAGAAGGAACACCCAGAGTCTCGGTGACAACGCGTTAGCTCACGCATCGTAGTTCTTACTGAAATTTTAATGAACATGAGGACAGTTGTGTTTCCACATTATCCTGTTTACCTAATGTAGCCCTAGAAGACTTGCTTCTATTTCTATAATTGAAATTCACAACGAAAAGGTCGATGACTTCAGTCGAAAGAAGACAACAAATTTAAATTGCAGGTGGAAACGCGCAATATCCCCAAAATGGTCTACCAGGACTGCTTCCGTATGTGCCAAGAGTGTTGTGAGCCTTGTACTAATAGATGACGGGAATAATTCGAGCGATCCAAAGCTAACTAGTTTGCAGATATGTCCCCTAAAGAGTTATTTTCAAAGTTCGATTATTTTCTGAAGATATATAATAATTCATACACAATAAGAACATGATGTTTTTAATACAATGGCCCCAACCCGTGAAATATATTGACAATATCCAAAACATTGTTACGTTTAATTTATGACTAATTACTAAATAATTTGTTTCGAATGTCCCTTTTCATGTTTAGAGTAGCATAAGAGATTAGTTATATCACGGCATGCTTCTGACTAAAGCGGCTGTGGTTCGAGGACCTGTCAAGGGATGAAAGCAATAAAGAAGTACGTTCATATACCTACAGTATAATTCGGGTGGTGTTAAGAACTGAAGGCCATGAGAATTGGTCATTAGATTTAAACTCACGAAAAACACCCGTTTACTTTATTTACTTGTATTACTAATCAGTTAAATGAAATGAAATGGCGAATGCCTTTTAGAGCCTTGAGTGTCCGAGGACATGTTCGGCTTGCCAGGTGCAGGTCTTTTTATGTAGGCGACCTGCGCATCGTGATGAGGATGAAATGATGATGAAGATGACACATACGTCCAGCCCCCGTCTCTGCGAAGTTGATCAATTATAGTTAAAGTTCCCGACCCTGCCGGGAATAGATCCTGGGTCCCTTGCGACCAAAGGCAAGACGCTAACTATTTAGTCATGAAGCCGGATATAAGATGAATGGGTTACGCTATTTAATGTCTTCCTTATATTCTTTTCTGGCTTATCCTAGTGTTTACAGTGCACTATGTCTTCTGGTATGGAATGGATCAAATTTGTTACTTTCATTACCCTATTTCCTATTCCTGGCTTTGGTCATATGAAAGAGCTAACGTATGAACGATGATACTAATGCTATTCCTTTTTCTGTTAGTCGTGTTATAAGTGATGTGAAAAAAAGTAGCTCATAGGATCGGTTTATATGCGCTTTTCTGTGGGATTGGCAGAGGGATATGTAATAGAACTCCTGGCCGGGAGAGGAAGGCAGCGGTAACTATCTCACTCTTCCTTTCCCTTATGCCGTTTCAGATGACGCGTAGGCGATCTATGACAGCTGATGGTGGAGCTGTTGTGGATCAAACCAGCCTTCAGGCTAAATACTTTTCTTTACAAAACTGGTAGATGGAAATATATAGTATTGTTTTGCTTTGGGAAGATCAATTTTGCATTATTTCTTATTATTACCTTATTTGCTATTTGCTTTACGTCGCACCGACACAGGGAGGAGTGGGGAGGAAGTGACCGTGGCCTTAATTAACGTACATCCCCTGATGTGAAAATGGGAAACCACAGAAAACCATCTTCAGGTCTACCGACAGTGGGGTTCGAGCCCACTATCTCCTGGATGGAGGCTCACAGCTGCGCACCCCTAACCGGACGGCTAGCTCGACCGGTATATATATTTTTTGCTACTTGCTTTACGTCGCTATTTTATTTTATACTCAATCGTAACACAACGTGTTTGTTCTTATAACTCTGTATTTTGATATATAATAAGGGGAATTATTCACGGGAGTACTCCATGATTTACTTAACACGTTCGTTCTCGCCCACACAGCTATAAAGAATTGCACCAACGTAGAGATACGAGGGACAGTAGACGATAAACCACTAGTATTACACAGCTCAGATAATTTGACCATTTATGGAATGCACAACACATGCATACTCCCATTGTCCCTCATCCTGACACTGAATCCTGATGCATGCTATTCCAATCAGTGGTTTTACTGCACAGCCTGGAACGCCCAACTTTCTGGATCAGAAGTACCCTACAAACTGGAAAAATTAAAATGAAATTTCACATATTACTAAAAAAATGTTTTACTTACGCAGTTCGGAAGCGTCTAACCAATTGATCATGTATCTTTTCGTTGTGCTTCGTATTGAAAACTATTGAAAATCAAAAAATTGTATCTTCGTAGTTCTTTTGTATAGAGAGCGATTTGTTTATAAATCCATGTTATTACAAGTATTTCAACTTATTGAAATTAGTTTGACTACAATTCCTTGCAGTCCGAATAAATGTTTAATGAGTATGGATGAGGTTCTCAGATGGACCGCAGACCAATACCCTTGAGGCCCAGCTTCATGTTTAAGTGAACAGAACACTCCATGCTACTTCGGCACAGTACATATTGTTACATACAAACTGATGTACAAATGGTGTACAGTTGTAACTGAAAATGATTAATTACTTTCCGACTGACAATAACTTACTGCCGGGCTGAGTGGTTCAGACGATTGAGGCGCTGGCCTTCTGACCCCAACTTGGCAGGTTCGATCCTGGCTCAGTCTGATGGTATTTGAAGGTGCTCAAATACGTCAGCATAGTGTCGGTAGATTTACTGGCACGTAAAATGACTCCTACGGGACTAAATTCCGACTCCTTGGTGTCTCCGAAGACCGTAAAAGTAGTTAGTGGAACGTAAAGCCAATAACATTATTATTAATAACTTACTGAGCATCTTGAGGAAATATAATTTTTTCTGAGGGATATGGTATTGGAGAATTTTATATACTCTATTTCTCAGTAAATAATTTAAGTGGATGTGCATGGTGTTTGGGTGATAAGTATTTCCTGCTTGTTACTGCTAGGGCTCTGAATATATATGACGCAAAAACAATGTCCTATTTCAAAAACTAAAAAATGAAGGTGAAAATTTCATGCTTTTAGCTCAGTCTGCAGTCTGTATAAATTATGTTAGAGAGATTTAGAACGACTTGATGATATTCATAACAATATTCTATAGTGAAAAACGTTCGCTTCTCGTACGTAGAACGTTTACATACAGTATGTTACTTTCTTATTCATACAATTTCTTATTGTGAAAAGAGCAGTACATTTTGGACATTCAAATGGATGTTACAGTAATTGTCTTTTAAGGAATGTCTTTCTGGTAGATTTCTTTACAATACCAAACAAAAATAATATTTATAACAACATGTAGTAAAAAATACTGTAGAATATAACAAAACATGACCTTTTCCTACGTCACATTGTTATTAATACATATGCCAGTTAATCAACTAAACATATGAATGAAATGAAGTGGAGTAACCCTTGGCTTTAATGACAGCTTGACACCTTCTCTGCATGGAATTTACAAGCCTCGCACACATTTCATGGCTGATAATTTACCATTCTTGGGTCACCACTCGTTTTAAATCATTTTGGGATGAAACCTTTCTACTGTGAACCCTGGACTTCAAAAACACTCATAAATGTTTAATAGGTTTTAAGTCAGAAGACTAGGGAGGTGTTTTTAATTGTTTTGGAATGTTCCAAATTAACCACTCCTTGTTCATCCTGTTGAAACATGTGGGTCGGTAGCATCCCCAATTTTTCAGCATATTGTTTAATATTGTTTTTCGACTTATTATTGAACAATACTTTGTCCATCGTGCCTGCAATAAATTGAATATTCTCTACACCTTGTGTTGACATACACCCCCACATGACAACCGATCCACCTCCGTGCTTCACTCTGGTAATTGTATTGGCCACATCGTTGTCCGTATTGGTCTTTCTCCACACCCTATGGGAATCATCGGAACCTAACAGGTCGATTTTAGTTTCATCGAACCAGATGACATGGTTCCAAAACTCCTGGCCCTTGTTTACGTGTCCGTTCGCAAAGAGCAGTCTTGCATCATGGTGCTTCTTACTAACACAGGGCCTCTTCCTTGGCACACGGTCATAGTAACCGTGTCGATGTAAAACTCACAGGAGTACATATTTTCTTCCCAGTAGCAGCTTCCAGCTCTGCACGCAGCTTTGGAGTACTAATGAGAGGGTTGGATTTCACTTGCCTAGCAATAAGTATTTCTGCTTGTAGGCTTAGTTTCTTTTGTTTGGGTTTTCTTGGCACATTCTTCACTGACCCTTCGTACTTAAACTTATTCACGACAAATTGAACAGTGGCATGACTTTTCTTCACCACGACTCCTACATTTTCTTATGGTTTACTTTATAAGTGCTAGATTAACAATTGTCTGTTTCAGCTCATATCCAAGCCCTTTACCCTTGCCCATTTTTACCAGCACTCTCCCAGGTCTAAGACGAACACAACCTCCAACACGTCTTCTTACACCACACTTACTTACAGTATGTATACCCCGTTCAATGTTGTCGGATGACGCCATCTATACTAGTGTATGAATAACAAAGTGACTTGAAGTTTTGGAGTTTATGCAGTTTTTATTTGTGTAAACACAAATTATTTGTACTAACAGAAAATGTTTGCATTGAGGGTTTACTTCTTGTTATTACATTCACGACACACAACTATAAATCAATAATTTCCATAAATATACAGGCACATAGAACTCTTTATAACGAAGTGGCTTGTGGATAAATAGGAAAGTGACACACTGTATATCTTACGCATGCATACTACTGTGTAGAGATGAGAAGAACGCAAGAATGAGGAATGTAGCCTGCAAGCACGAACTTCCTGTTCTGCCCAGACAGATCGGCTTTTATCTGCTACACGAAAACATTGACTCACACTTTGCAGTTTGCTGGATTACAGCTGACAAGAATGAAGAGCTGCCAGTAGAAGATAATTTAAAGTCGCCTGGGTAGTAGTGGAGTTGCTATGGTAACCAATGCGTCACTGGCTCTGCTGGTGAAAACCTCTTCTCCCCGTGCCTCACCGGGCATGTGCATTCTTCTGATCTCCCAACAATACCTGAAGCTGCAGTGCTGTGATGCACTTATAATTGCTTCTTATGCATTACGCATTTTTACTACAGTGAGTCCGCAAACATACACCGCAGCGAGCGCACTGAGCTCCATGTACAAGCGGGAAACGTTAGATTGGCACCATTATTGTCCACACGTATTCAGTGTTTACCTTCGATTGAGTTTGTGGGGGAGGGTAGATTAGTGTAGAATATTGGAGTCGACCGTTAAAGTATTGCCGGCTGTGAGTTCCGGTGCATTGATGGTTTAATTTATGTTCTTGTCTAGTTCGTGGGTAACCTTAGTGTGGTGAAAATGGTTATTGTTTAAGACAGAGTGTTTTTAGCAGAAAATGTTTTCCGTGCTGCTGGAAACTTTACGAAAAATGTGAGGCTGGAATTTCATTTGCGTTTTCCTGATTCGAGGTGTGCACATTGGGACACTCTAGGCGATTTAATTAGCAAATTTTCTGCAACAGGTTCAGATGCACTACGAACTGGTAGGCCAACGATTTTAACGGAACGGAAGCTATTTCCCTTGCGGTAGGCTAAATCATTTGTGGACTGAAATAACCCAAAGACATTAGATGATCTGAAGACAGAGATAATTCATTATATGCATTCGATTACACGTGCAACATTGTTAAAATTGTTCGAAAATTTGTGTAAACGGGTTGAAATATTTCTTCAAGAAATAGGAAAACTCTTCCAGCACCTACTGTGTTAGTGGTGAGTAGAATATATTTTAGTTACTATTTTAATTGTAATAATGTTGATTCCCAACATGACTGTAGGCCCTAGCGTACACAGCGCCGTCTCTACGCTGCGGATGATAATTGTTCCAATCAACTTTTCCCGCTAGCAGATCGAGCTCACTGCGGATTGAGTTTGAGGACGATCTGTATGTGAAGCATTGTACGGCAGGTGGTATTAGCCCAGGGGCGAACGAAGCTACTACGTACCTCACAAACATCGCACCCTCCTTCAAGCCCCTCACTCGGACAAACCGTTCGCTAAATTTAACATAATCATATTTTACGAACTGCGGACATTCATCCCTACCTTCCATATGGTTATTTGTACTTATCTCCCAAACTCCCTGCATATTTTCATAATACCAATGAGCTATGTTACCTTACTTCCTAGTCATATTGTTAAGGAAATTGCCACCTACTCCACATGGCTATTTCTACCATTCCTCAGCAGTTCATCCTTTCACGTCAGTAAAATTTCTTACTGGTTCTTGTCTGAGAATGAAGTACTAAATCGGGGTCACCTCGGAGAATATCAAAGATATCAAAGTAGTAGCAGAATACTCAGATGACGATGGAAGTAGAAATCTTGAATAAAAGTTGCGCACTTATTACGAATTTATTCCTTGTTCGCGAAATGCAAGAAAGTAGCTCGTTATTTGATCGTTTTCCTGTAAGCTGACTGAAACTCGTCCAAATACAAGGGCTATAATTAAAATAGTGACAATATACATAGAATGCAATATTTAATTAACTAACAAGTACAATTGCATTGAATTCTCTCAACGTAGTCACCCACAAAGTCTATTACCTTTTGCCAAATGCAGGGAAGCCGTTGGGGCCCGCTGGTGTGGCGTTCTCTGTTGCTGACAGCGACGGAGTGCCCTACTTCGCGGAGTAAAAATGCCACGTCAGGATATGGCCGACCTGGACGTGGACGTTTATACCGCATAGCCGGACGCAGGTGTGACTCTAGAAATCGACAATAGTAGTCACGGATAACAGTTTGTCCCTCAGGCACAGCATGCCTAAGAATAACACCCGCGTAGTCGTATGCTTCAATCAGCAAAGCTTCAACCGACTGGGTTCCTGTCGAAATTTCTTTGGACGTGGCGAAACTGGGTGACACCATTCATTCGAGTGACGCTTTAACTCTGGCTGTTAAGCTCCTAACCACGTCTTGTCAATGGCGACAAAACACTGCAGAAATGCGTCCACTTTATCTGTTCAGGTGGATGCCAGCCACTGCATACTGGTGATATTCCTGTATGTCGTTGTGTTGATGAGGAACACAACGGACGCAATTTTCCTCTATTAAGACATTTCGTCACTACGTGCCACACCGTCTGATGACTGAGACCAACGTCTACGGAAACGAGACCACTCATAATGTCAGTTGAACTTGGGGAACGGACGGACGACCGACCATTGCGGTGCAAATCCGCAGTCCCATTCCGAACCTCACGAAAAGCCTCCACCCAAAGTGCAACTGTCTTGTACAGTAACGCATTCTCGCCACTGGCTTCATGTAATCCTCGATAATATTCTGATGTAATTTTGTCACTGGAAACCTCGACTTTAATCGACTAATTCTGATCACCTTATGGAAACTTGTTTAGAGCAGAGAATCGACACTCTTCACTTCAACGTCACACAGCAACACCACTACAAACTGGACGTCCATCAAATGCACACTACACATTGACAACAGCACCACCTGACCGCTCCCATATCCTATTTGCCTACCCCCGATCTCCTGCGAGTGTCTGGACTACGTTGCCACAACTTTATTGATAGCCCTCATATAATAAGTGTGAGCACCTAAATTTTGTCGCATCACTTGAAATGTGTCGATAGTGAATATGTCGAATACAGTATTCCTTTACTACAGAGTCATGCATGAAGAAAAACAAGGAACCATATATTATGTTTTATATCCGGCATAGGCGTGGGGTCGTTTAGAATAAACTGTGAATGATGAATGCTTATGAAAGGTTTAATCTCAAAATATCAGTGTCGTCCTTGACGAGACTGAACACGGGGCCCCTCTTAATCGAAGGCCACTATGCCGACTACTAGCCAAGGAACCCGAATGAGTAACATTTCGTCCTCTAACACCGAGCTAGTTGGCCATGCGGTTACGGGCGCTTAGCTGTGAGCTTACGTTTGGGAGATGGAGGGTTCAAACCCCATTGTCGGCAGCCCTGAAGATGGTTTTCCGTGGTTTCCCATTTCCAAACCAGGTTCAGGTCCAAAGGGTACGGTCGCTTCCTTTCCATTCCTTGGCCTTTCCTGTCCCATCGTCGCCGAAAGACCTATCTGCGTCGGCGCGAGGTAAAAGCAAATAAATTAAATAAAGATCTGCAACACTTTTGGCGAAGTAATTAGCAATCTAGATTCTAAACTTTGTAATGTTATATCACTTCCTCACAATTAGAGACGTATAATATTACGGAACAGGACGTATATTCTAGTTTCAGAATACTGCTTATTAATGTCAAAGGAGAATGCTGGCAAGTTTTCTGGGTCACGATGCTACCTACACCAAATCACTGCAATATCCGTTTCTGTTTCGAGGTAATGTAGTAAATATTGTGTACCTCCATGCGAAACAACACGGATATCTGTTTCTGCTTCGCTCAGAGAGATGATGTAAATAATTTGTGGGCGGGATTCCAGTTCCCTGAAGCTTTAGGTCTTGAAGGTTTATGCAGTGGTACGCTGTATCTTGAAGTAATTCACCTGGCTTTTTCTCCCTTCCGTGGACTGGATCCCTCTCCCGCGTCTTACTGCTCGCCTGATCGAGCCAAGGAATACAAACATTTCTTCCTCCTTGCCGGCGTAGTATTCTTCCTCTCCTTCAGCTATTTCTATTCAAATATACTTTTAGATTTGTAACTCCGATTTTCTTTCTACCACTTAGGCAGGCTTCTTCTGTGACGTCGCCATATCGGGGAAAGGGAATACAAATTCAGACGGAAAGGCCAGCCACGAATTAGAATCTGAAGAGACAAGGCAGAAGAGGGAATATGAAGCCCCACGACCCGGCTGCCGGATCATTCCCCTCCACCAACTCCCTGGAGATCTTTATGCCACCCCTAGGGCTTACTACATTTGCAGGGGACTTGAAAGTGAGGGCGGGGACAATATTTACTGTATTATAGAGGAAAAATAAACGTCGAGTGGGGAGCGAGTTCTCAGTTACAGAATTTTATTGCTGCATTTTAACGATGACGTGCGATTAAGTGCGTTCACCAAAAGAACAGAGTTCATTCGAGACTTAGCATTTGACTATAATAATATCTAAGGTACTTAATAATAATAATAATAATAATAATAATAATAATAATAATAATAATAATAATAATAATAATAATAATAATAATAATAATAATAATAATAATACTAATAATTTTTACGGGGATACCCGTGGAGCAGAAAGAAGTTAAAGAAGGTACCGGGGTGAATGGGTCTATCCACAATATCAAATTAGAGTTAAAACTTTAAAAGGATATATTTCTTTTCCAAAATAAACTTAACAATATTTTTCACTGAGTGAACATAACAATATTTCAGGTACAAAAGCAATCTTGAAACAAGACTAGGAAAATCCAAGGTTCAGAACTTTAACAATTTTGGGCTTCAAGCCCCTATTTTACAATGTCAGAGATACAGATCCAGTTTACCAAAACTTTAACTCAAACTATGGAATCATTTATCAAAGGGCGGAAATCCCCTTAATTCAAGAGCACTTGCTCCCTCAATTACAATGTCGAGCCTCCCAGAGGCACCCTTCACAATTACAAAACTTTGAAAAAGAGCTAAAAGACTCTCAGATTCTTACGGCTCACTCAAGGCAATCATCAAAATTTTACACTCTCTGGCCTTCCATGGCCCAACTACAATTTGAAACAGGGGTATCTAGTACCCAACCTATAGGGACTTTTAGAAAAAGAACAGGTTAAGTAAACGGCCCGAAACACAAACTGAATGGAGGCGAACACTGCGCTCCACATAATGAAGTATTAAAACCTATAGAACTCTCGGCCGATGAAGCAGGGGCTATTCCCAAACTACTGAGGTGGCTCACATGGAAATCACTGTAACACATTACAAGAAGAAAACCGTTACAAAACGAAGTCACCTCAAACCAAGATGAAGGGGAGCTCGAGAGGGTAACTCACTCTCTTTTCCCGATTTACAATTAAGGATTTTGGGAAGATTTTACATTAGACGAAAGAATGGTTACATTTTAGAAAAGTAGGTTACATAGTTAAAGATTCGGACCTACCCCTCGGAATAATTCGCGGCTACAGCAAGAAAGATGGAATTATGTGGCCGTTACCTTGTAGATGTTCTAGCTGCCGACGAAGGAGGCCGCCCGCCTGCTGCTTAAACACACACACTCAGATAGACGGCGATCAATTGGCCAGGAAACACAAAAAGCCGCAACTTATATACCCTCAGGGAAGGTTCGAGAGAATTCAAGACTAAACCAGCCACACCCTCTCACTTTAATTGGTTATTCTCCAAGTTATACTCAGAATTGAACAAGAAGCCTGTGATAGGTTGAACATTAATTACAGAAATTTTTGATTGGCCAGATTCAAAACTGGCGGTAAGGAAAAGGAGGGTTGCCAACATAAAAATAAATGAACATAGATCAGTTATGGAAAATCTAGAAATACAAAACTTCTTTAAGTTATAAGTTCATTCACTTTGCACCAGAGTGCATGATCATAGATTTTAGTAGTGTCATTTGTAGAAAAATTTCCAAACTTCTTGATCCATAGCAAAACGAAACAAGGAGAAATTCATTGAGTTTAGGAAACTGCACAATAACAACATTACTTACTATTTCAGTGGAGACATCTTCTGATTAAAGTTCTAAGTTCCTGTTGTAGTAGATTCCAATTTCGTTCGATAGAGGAGTTCATTAAGGCGCTTATTTTGAATGCGCAGCGTTGAGGTGTACCTCCCGGTATAATAATAATAATAATAATAATAATAATAATAATAATAGTAAAATAATAATAATAATTTCGTGTGGCTATTTCTAGCCTTGTAAGTCAGACCCTCCGATGAGGGTCGGCGGCGTCTTCCATGTGTAGGTAACTGCGCGTTATTATGGTGGAGGATAGTGTTATGTGCGGTGTGTGAGTTGCAGGGATGTTGGGGACAGCACAAGCACCCAGGCCCCTAGCCATTGGAATTAACCAATGAACATTAAAATCCCCGACCCGGCCGGGAATCGAACCCGGGTCCCTCTGAACCAAAGGTCAGTACGCTGACCATTCAGCCAACGAGTCGGACGTAATAATAATAATAATAATAATAATAATAATAATAATAATAATAATAATAATAATAATAATAATAATAATAATAATAATAATTTTTACATATGATTATCCTAAGAGTCGAGTGAATACATTTTTTCCCGGAAAGAGGTTGCATAAACTTCTTTAAGTTTATATAGACTACTCTTAAGTACCAACTGCCTTTGCTGAGAATTATGCTGTCTTAGCAATGGAACAATCGCCTAACCAGCTATGCAACGCAGCCGGCAAGCCATTCCATTGCTGCCTTGATATGTTCGTTAAATCCATCCAGTAAAATTGTCGAGGAAATCAGTCACCGCCGTATGTCATTGATGCTGATAATAGATTATGGCAAATTTTGACAAATGCTGACAAATCATGCTGGCCCATACTTAAGAGTTTAACTACTTTTATTTTTGTCCCTGAGCTATTGAAAGAAATCATTTCTTCTTCAGAAGGGGAACAAAATTATTACCGATCTCGGTGAGGTAATCAGAAATTTTCCTTATGTTCACAAGATAGTTGGTTCGATCTCAGCTGAGGTCCGGAACTCCTGTGGACGAAAGCTACAACACCCAGCCGTCTCTTAAACTTTGTTCGCACGATCAGGAAGTAAAATTGTTATAAAGAAGAATGAAAACGAACTTCTATACTCGAGATGGGGTCTACTTAGTCATGCCTAAAGAGTTACATGATTCAAGTTAAAGAAAGTGTATTCGATTCTGCGCTGGCCAGACATGAATGTGACCACTCTACTCTATTAAGTTACGAGATTAACATCAGTGGATGTCTGAACACTATATGCCATTACTTCATGGACATTCATGGTCTGTGTAGACATAATTTTGTTTTAAGTTGCTAGATAAATTACGAGAATTTTAGAATCATGACCAAAACCTGTAATAGTTTTGTGCTAAAATGTTAAACACGTATTTCTCAAAATCTTGATTCAAATTACAACCATCATTCTTACAGGATATTTGGATAATCGTTCTTATTTTTTAGTAGGCTAGTATTAATTTCTTGAAGTTTTAGAGTTAAGAGTGTCCTCTTTTTTGATAACTTAACAGGATTTACAATATCATCCCGTATACTGCAATTAATATATTTCATTTTAATTAGAAACTAGCAGGTTCATAACTGAACCGCTCGAAATAGTTGAACGTGTTGCCATTAAAATTAACTCTTACGCTCGTATATATTCACCTAGCGGCTGCTAATGTCACCGTTGAAAATACCGGGGCGGAGATGTGAGTTGCGAAGGCGAGAGGCATGCGGCGCCGCAGTTAAATGAGAGCGGCCTGAGCGCCAGCTGCGGGGTCGATTAGCGCTCTCTGAGTAACCACAGGCCACGTTCAGCTAACATGGTGTCCTTACTTTCCCAATGACCCACTGATAATTCACAATGAGTGCAAGTTTCACGAGCTCAAGGGGATCTTACATGAAAAACGTAATGGGAAGAAATTGATCGTCAAGATAGGGAAATAAAAACTTTGTTTCATACAATGGACATACATTTTTGTAGGGATCACTTTTATCTCTGAAATGTTAATTGAGAATTTGTTCTGGAATTCTGATATCAAAATACATTTTAATAAATGATACGCTACCATCGTTAGTACTGTATGTGCAGTATGTTGAATCCTCAGCCTGAAGGCTGGTGGGATCCCCAACAGCAGCACCATGAGTTGTCACAGATAGCCTAGGCGTCGCTAAAGAAACACACTAAGGAAATCAGTAAGGTAGTTTTCCGTTTCTTTCTTCGCTGAGCTAGAATGTGCTACAGTAAAATATGTCCTAAACGAAATGACAAAGGAAGAGGGCATTCTCCCGGTAAAGCCAGATTTCCGTTTAAAGATCGTGTACAAGAAAAAAGTGTACATTATCCATTTATTCGTATTAGTCACGTCTAACATTATCAGAATATATTAAACTTAACGGTATATAATAATTTCGTGTGGCTATTTCTAGCCGAGTGCAGCCCTTGTAAGGCAGACCCTCCGATGAGGGTGGGCGGCATCTCCCATCTGTAGGTAACAGCGTGTTATTGTGGTGGAGGATAGTGTTATGTGTGGTGTGTGAGTTGCAGGAATGTTGGGGACAGCACAAACACCCAACCCCCGGGCCATTGGAATTAACCAATTAAGGTTAAAATCCCCGACCTGGCCGGGATTCGAACCCGGGACCCTCTGAACCGAAGGCTAGGACGCTGACCATTCAGCCAATGAGTCGGACAACTTAACGGTAATCTGATCACTTTTCTTACCGTTAGAGTGAACCTGTATAAAAACTCACCCTATTAAAGGATAACATTCTTCATTTGACAGGAACATTCACAGACTCTATAAAATCCCTTTAAAATCATACGCACATATGTACAATTTTGTTTACGTTGCATAAACTTGTCAATGATTGCAAGTTGGTGATATCATGAACAAGGGATAAGAAAAAATGATAGAAGTAGTCTTCAACCCTCAACTTATTAACATCTAGAAATATTTTCTGTACATACTTAAGCTGCAAATTAATTGTCTGTCAAATGAGCAACTGCGTCCGGACTGCGGTCAGTGGCCTTGCCCGGTTTCGCTAGCTAAGCAGAGGGGTGAATGGAAAATTCTCTGGGCAATGAGGGGAATGTTGTGGGCCATGATTCTGTCCATTGGAAAGAGGATGGGGATTGTTGCTTCTTCACGTTATGACTTTATTTTATATATTAGGGAGTAAATGTTCCGACTCGTTGGATGAAGCTTACGGTTCAGATTGTCCCGGGTTCGATTCTCGACAGTGACTGGGATTTTAATTTCGTCTGATTAATTCTTCTGGCTCGGGGACTGGGTGTTTGTGTTTGTCCCAACACCTTCCTCTTCATATTGAGACAACACACCACACTATCAACCACCATAGAATCACGCCGTAGTGGTTACATCCCTCCATATAGGTTTGGCGTCAGGAAGGGCACCCGACTTTAAACAGGGCCAAATACATATGTGCGACTCAAATCTCATGCGTAATCCCACAGATATGAGGAAAGCGGTAGAAGGAGAAGGGAGTACATTTAAATTTAAGTGTTATACGTGTTATAATGAGTGTTTTCGACAGTCTAAAAGGCGTTCAATTTATAATAACTAAGTGGACACTGAAAAATATTGCTTTCTTCTTAACAAAGTGGATCAGTACAACATTTCTTACACTTCACTCGATATATGAACGGAATTTCCACAAGAAAATCTCTTTTTAGTTTCATGTCACTAGACGCCGTGTCCCCCCTTTCTTTCGTCAGTGGCTTTACGTCGCACCGACACAGATAGGTCTTATGGCGACGATGGGATAGGAAATGCCTAGGAGTTGGAAGGAAGTGGCCGTGGCCTCAATTAGGTTACAGCCCCAGCATTTGCCTGGTGTGAAAATGAGAAACCACGGAAAACCATCTTCAGGGCTGCCGACAGTGGGATTCGAACCCACTATCTCCCGGATGCAAGCACACAGCACGGCGTGTTTCCTAAGACTAATGAATCCATTACAGACGTAGTGTGACCAGTCGCAGCACCAGTAGTTTAGGGATTATGGGGAGAAATCAGTTACCAACGAAACACCGTGGTGACTGTGGCTCCATATCAATGTGGGATGTGGCGTATGATGGATCCATCGCATCGTATAAGCTCACCATTGAATAGTGATAGCAATATTGTACTACTTTAAAATCATCTGATGCCCTATTAAGAAATTATGTACAACTACCGTGATGGGATAACCCGTCAAAAATCAGCGTTCATGAAACCAAATCGTTCGCAACTGCTTTTAAGAGTATTTAGACGGACGGACGAAGTATGTGTCCGACATATTCTCCCAATACGAAAAGAATCTAAAATATATGAGACGTGGTGTAGAGATCGTACCACACGCAGGATTCTTTACCAATATTAATCAGGGAAGTGTGTGGGAATCTCTAAGCACACATGCGTTGTGGTCAATTCGAAATGATTCGTCCACTTGTACAGCCAATTCTACGTCATACTGTTTGCTGCACTTTGAACTAGACAGTGTTTTCGTCATGGATCTAGTATTTTACATAAAAATGATATATTGTATTTCTGGTTATCAAGCTCGTATTTTCTGTGCGCATTGAAATTGACAACCTGTGTTTCATGAGAGGTATATATACGCTTGTAGCTGCAGGTGTAGTTGTTAAGATCAAGGTTTGGAGTAGGCTCCTAGGGGCTTGAAGTGCCGTGCTAATCTCAGTACAGCGGCTCAGAAAATTCTATTTGATCCTGGCTGTGATCGGTAGTATTTAAGGATGTTCAAATGCGACATATTCGACATCCGTGTCGATGGCTTCCAAATGGATAAATTATTATTATTATTCTAATTGTTATTATTTTATCGATTTTGGCCATATATAAATAACCCACTTTATTCATTTCGGTCTGTTTCTTCTTCCTTCCTTTCTTTCCAATAGTTATTCATTATTTCACATTATTATTACTATTATTATTATTATTATTATTATTATTATTATTATTATTATTATTATTAGCATCATTTGAGCCTCCGTGGCTCAGGTGGAAGCTCGCCGGCTTCTCACCGCTGGGTTCCGTGGTTCAAATACCGCTCACTCCATGTGAGGTTTATGCTGGGTAAAGCGGAGGCGGGACAGGTTTTTCTCTTGGTACTCCCTTTTTCCCTGCAATCTTACGTTCCAGCAATACTCTCCAATATAATTTCATTTAATCTGACAGTCATTAATCATTGCCCCAATAGGAGTGCGACAGGATTCAGCAGCCGGCACAATTCTTATCCTCGCCGCTAGACTGGGGCTTCATTCATTCCATCCCTGACCTGGTCGAACGACTGGAAAAAGGCTTTGTATTTTCATTACATTCATTATTATTATTATTATTATTTGAGCCTCGCTGGCTCAGGTGGCAGCGCACAGGCTTCTCACCACTGGGTCCCATGGTTCAAATACCGGTCACTCCATGTGAGAATTTTGCTGGATAAAGGGGAGGCGGGACAGGTTTTTCTCTGGGTACTCCGGTTTTCACTGCCATCTTACATTCCAGCAACACTCTCCAATATAATTTCATTTAATCTGACAGTCATTAATCATTGCTCCAAAGGAGTGCGACAGGCTTCAGCAGTCGGCACAATTCCTATCCTCCCCGCTAGATTGGGGCTTCATTCATTCAATCCCTGACCTGGTTGAAGCTTTGTATTATTATAATTATTATTATTATTATTATTATTATTATTATTATTATCTCGCTCATAATATCACAGTGGGTAACTTGCAAACCTTTATTGTCGTCTTTGTGACTCGACAATTATTCGCAGCTTAAGAACATGTGAGTGTTGCCCGGTTCCTGATGTGCTTGATTTTCGGTGACCCGTGTTATTAGCATGAATAAGTAACAGGTGTAGTTATAAACGTTAAACTGATTTTGGTTGTTATCTAATGGCGAGGTTAGAAATCTGTGTACAGTGCAGTGATAGCGTACATGCACGTAGTTCACGTAAATCTTTTTTGAAAGGATTAAGTTTATGTACAGCGGAATGTGGCTATGTACCTTTCGAGGTGTTGCTCTCTGTACTGTTTTCATTGCAGAAACTTCACTTTCATGTCTATGCGAAGACATCATAATACACAGTTTAAAAAATTTAGGAACGTATGCCGTGCTCCACAAAACAATACCTCACACCCAGGTATATTACCAACGAAACCCTTATTCTTTACCGTTGAAGTATACAAAAGAACAGCGATGGATTAGCCTTCATTTTCAGAACACAAATGCAAATATCGAAATAGGGGCGAAAACAAAATGATAACAGTCTTCCAGGGTGGATTTTTATCACACATTGAGAGCTTCAGTATGGTGTATGTCCTCCACGAGCATTTATAACAGCTTGGCACCTACGTGGCATGCTCCATATAAGTGGACGGAGGTCACGTTGCGGTATCAGGTTCCATTCTTCAATGAGAGCCTGTTCGATATTTTGGAGAGTCTGTGGTGGAACAGGACGCACAACAAGAACACTTCTGTCAAACCTATCCCACACATGCTCGATTGGATTAAAGTCGAGACCCACTGCTGGCCATTCCATCTCTTGAATGTCCAGTTCTCGCAAGACAGCTCTGGTGATGCACGCCACATGAGCCCTGGCGTTGTCGTGCATGAGTAAGAATTCCGGGCCAACACCGTATGCAGCAACCAACACATGCTGTAGCAGTATCTGCTCGATGTACCCCACAGCGGTAAGATTACCCCGGACGACATCAAGATCCGTATGGCCATCAATCGGTTGCCTTGCTGGGCATCATTTAGAATGTACTGCTCACCCCAGCGTCTCCATACACGTTGACGTCCATGACGCTGTATCAAGGGAAATCAGGTCTCATCTGTGAACAACACAGGTCTCCATTGGCGAAGTTCCCGGTTGACGTAGGTACGGGCAAACAGAAGGCGAGCTGCGCGATGTTGCTGCGTTAAGAGGGGGCGTGGAAACAGGACGTCTGGGTCGTAAGGACACTTCTATTAACTTGCTCCTTACTTTCTGGTCAGACACCGTGACTCCAGTGACCCTCCTGAGACATTGAGATTCACAGCAACACGACAAAAATTCCATCCTTCCTGGATCGAAGTGACGACCATTGCGACTTGAACCTCGTTAAGTTGTCTCATGGGATGTGCTGGTTTACGTACAACGTGCTCAAATGACCGCAGTAGTCTGTGTACTTCACAAGGACACACGGAATCACTGCTATTCACGTTGTTTTGAAGGGTTGCCTGACATTTTAATGCATGGCTACTCCTACAGATGGAGTATAACTTCGATTTGATATACCCTGAGTAGGTAAGGTTTCAAGGTATGCTTTACGACCATTGGGATCCCATCTACCAAATTAACGTTCACATAACAGACGTTAGAAAACATGTTCCCCTAACTTTTTTGAACTGTGTAGTATAAAATACATTATCATCACCATCCACATGAGGATACGAACTATTCTTCAATGTACAAATACAGTTGCTCATAATAAAGGCCACAATCTTCTACCAGCGAGCGAATTGGCCGTGCGGTTAGGGTCGCGTAGCTGTGAGCTTGCATTCGGGAGATGGTTAGTTCGAATTCCACAATTGACAGCACTGAAGGTCGTTTTCCGTTGTTAAAATACTAAACCAGTAGGAAAAAACCCTCTAATATTGCAGCAGTGACTCTCAAATTACGCATTACTAGTGAAGTTATATGTATTTTGTTTGACCATACAATAACACGCTAATTACATGTGGCATTCATTAAAGTAGTGTTGTTATAACAACTATTGATTTGAGACTAACCATACCCGATATCAATTAATATCGCAGGCGGAAAAATCATGAATCGATAAACAAGGAAATGAAATAAATATTAACCCAAATTGAAAAACACCTTTCCTCAGATAAATTTCACCAAATGCACTATCAACAACTTGTGTTTAAAATAAAATTACTTATATTCATGTTAATTTTCATATTATAATGAACTGCGTTCATTTCCTGTTTTTAATGTGTCTTTACTTTGAGTTTAAAGCCCCGTGCAGGCCATGTTTTGAACTAGTCGGAAACACCCCTGGTCAGTGCCTAGCATCTGTCGCAAGAATTGAGGGGGAGACCCTACTGAGTTTTAATTTTTCTACAATTCTTATTCCATTTTCACCAAATTTTGGTAGTACATTCAGATAAATAAATTTAAGCTAATTATAAAATTTGAATGAATTTGAATGGATTTTTTCAATTTATAACAATTTTTGAAAAAAGTATATCATGTTCAAAATGTCCCTTGCACAATATTTTTTGAAATATTTTCTTGAAACTTTCCTACAATAGTCACAACACATATTTTAATAATAATTGGTATTCATTTCAAACACAATTCATTGGTTATACAAGTATTTCCATTTTTCTAGCTACACCTCATAACCATGTTAAAACTTATGAAAATTTTGGATTTCACACCCAATATCTCTGAAAATTATAATTACTATTTAAAAGGGATACCAAGTTTCGTGAACCTTATAACGTAGAGTGTGTGGACAAAGTTTGAAGGTAATCATAGAAAAACTGTTGCGCAAGGAACGTTTTAAGCATCTGAAATTGTTAGTTCTACGAAAAAGCTAGTTTTATAAATAAACAACTGTCAAGTAATAATACCTTCATCAGAACATCCCAGCACCATATGTTTCTCCTTCCTTAACCCATTTTTCTCTCTTCAACAACTGATTTTGACAGCTTCTGCTTCTTCCTAACAGTTTTTTGTCTTCTTTACTATTCATGGTACTTTTCCGCTTCCTGTCTCTTTCAAGTTCATGACCCACTTTGTAAGTGGTTTCACTCAATTGTCTACCATCAACTGCCATTTTGACCTTTTGAAAGGCTAGGGAACCCATATTGAACTCTCCCACAGCATTTACAACAGCCATGTCCACCCTTGATTTGGAAACAAAGGTCTGTTTAGGGCACTTATGCCAAATAACAGAGTGTAAACTCATTTAGATTTTGAGTTTATCCCATAATACATCTCTTCAACAAGTCATCATTGGCCAGTCTTAAGTAAAGGGGCATCATTTTAGCTACTAGCTGCTGTGTCAATTTCACATGCATTCTAGAATGGGACGGGGGTGTTTCGCCCTTCGCTACAGATTTCTTGTAGAAGCACCAGGAATCCACCCCATCTGGACATATCGTATGTTGGGGATTCTCATCTGTTGACATACAGTGGAGCAGAGTTGCATAGATACTGCGCTTCATTTTAACCACATCAGGGGCATTAGCAGTTATTGCAGTTCTATAATAAAATGTAAGTGCAGTTATTGTACTGTCTTTTAGAGTTGCTTGTCCACGACCACCAAGCCGCACCCCTTTTCCCTGCCATTCTTTAACCAGGCTTCTCAACCCAGTGCCCATCCTTTTGGATATGTGGTTAGCATATTTATAACGTGCTCCAAATTTTTCAACTATTCTACCTGATTCTACGTCTGCTACGCTTGACATGCCGCTACTATCCTGTGTGTGTGTGCTCTCTTCGCCCGTCCAGTTTGTACTGTCCGTGCTGCTTACCCTCCCTCCTTTCTCCCCCTACCGCCTCGCTGTGCAATGTGTACCATCTGCTCTCGTCTTTTCTGGACGTTTCCATCGGAGTATAAATAAGGCCTGCTCTGGGCTTGATCGGCGAGTTGAATGAAGACGACGACTTGTGTGGAGGGAGGACTTTATTTTACTTACGCTAGCGGCTGGTCCGTGTAAATGTTTCTTTTTTAAATGGTGTTTAATGTCCATGACTGAAGCTCAAGGACTGCTGGACGGGTGAGCGAACTTTAAATTTATTTTCCCTTGCCATATTTCACTTTCTTTTTAATGCTGCACTTCCTGATTTCATCATGCCGTGCTGGCTGCAAATGACTGTTCACGCTAATAATATTGCTAGTCTGAGCTGTTGACAGTGGTGTTTTTCTTGCAACTACATTATGATCTCTTTTCAAAATTTGACTTTCAATTACGTCAAGTGATTACTGTGATATGAACCACTGGATTCCAATAGACTTGGTGAACAACCGCAAGAATAGGACTGATTGTAATTTTATTAACGCCTAGCTTCTGTTTGAAAATTTGAATTCCATCAATGTTTGTAGGTTCTATTTTTCCTAATCCCTGTTGCCAGCCTTAGGTACTGATCTCTTTCACGTCCTTCCCTTTTTCCCCCGTTCCTGTCACGGGTTTTATCTTTTCTTCTACTTTTGCTATTGTACAGTGGCCTAATGCTTTTCAAAACTTTCTTAAATTTTCGTATTAATGGGTAATATCTGTTTACCGTTTTGTAGGATACTCCCAATGTAAACTATTGTAAAATTCATCTTGCCTCGAGTCTAACTGTTTTCTTTAAATTGAAATTAGTGTTGTTAAATGGTCGTCCCATATGTTTTTTTGGAAATCAGAAGTATCTAATCTTTAAAATATTGTTGGATTCTTTATTATCTGTTTCACTTTCTTTGGCTTGTAAAAATCCTTCTTGGTGTTTGTGCTAATATATTATTGTTATGAAAAAACTGTTCCTTCCTTTTCCCTGATTTTTATCACGCGCATTTCCATGTCCTTTAATTATCTGTACTTACCTCGGGTTCCTCTGAAAAAATTGGACACAGTAAAATGCTTCCCTATGCGCTCTGCTGAAATCCTTCACTTTGAAAATTGAAATCTGAGCACTTGTGCATGTATGGATTTTTCTGGAGAGCTGTAAATCTTTTTCGTAGCATGCCATACTTGCATAGACTGCTGTTTGTTTATGTTACTGCGTTAGTCGGACTAGTGTCCAAGTTCATGACTTAGTTATATTCTTCTATGATCGTGTTCGTTTTGTTGGTATGTTGACTTACCATTTCCACTCTGGTGTATTATGAGATTATTCTGAGTGTACATACTTACCCAAAATGCGACACCCTTACCCAAGTCTACAAAACCTTACGTCACAAATGGTAGCAGACCTTTTTCTCTCATTATTACACTTCCTTTAGTAATTTTTCTATTATGGCATGCTTTTCTGATAATTTCCCCTTGGGTGAAGAAAATTCTTCTCCACCTCCTACTTATCATAATCTTTCTTTGCCTAACCCTCCCGTGAGTGACTTAATTTCTTTTTCTACTTCTACTCCTCCGAGTTCCTTCTCTTATCCTTCTACTCCTACATCCCATAACCAGTTTTCTGATCGCAAATCTTTCCCATTTTCTCACCATCATAACATGGCTCCGGATCTAGGCCCCCATTCTTCTCCATCCATACCCCAACTTAATGCTGTTGACAGTTCTTTGAATGTTCATATTGTAAAACAATCTTTACTTCAGGTTCCGCAGTTACTCGCCACTGATCCCCGTAACCTTACTATGTGGCTTTTCTCTGTTCGTAAATTTCTCAATCTCAATTTAGCATCTTTTCCTCAAATGCTTGGTTTGTTATCCGCTAAGACTACGGTTTTTTTTCTAAATATTGGTTGGATAACATGTCTCATTTTTCCACCTGGTATGAGTTACGTAATGCTATTCATAATTATTTTTTGCCTTATGAGATACGTTTTAAACTCAGTACCGAGTTCATTCGTCGTCACCAACTTCCGACTGAATCTGCACATGACTATTTAGATTCTATCACTACTTATAGTGATGTACTAAATATTGCCCACAATGTTGCTGAATTAATTTCGATTGTTCAGTTTTATGCTTCTCCCTCTTTTCGACAACTTTTTAATGCAATGAACCCTCCAACCTCTATGCTTCAATTATATAATCTGGCTCAATCTCATGCTTTGTCTGCGTTAAGCGATACTTCTTATTATTCTTCCGTTCCACCACCGCCTGTTCCGTCTTCCCTTTCCTCCACATCATCTTCTGCTCTGCGTCCTTCTAATGTTCGTTCCCCCGTTGTCTGTTTTCGCTGTAAAGGACCGGGTCACATTTCTAAGTTTTGCACCACTCTTCCTGTGGGAAACGCCTTTCCCCCTCGCCGCTAGGCAGTCGGCGTATTCATGGGGAAAATCTGCCTTCCCACACTCTTCAGACGCCTCGCCCTACCTCTGCGATTTCCTCCATTCCATTAACTTCTTCTTATTTTTCGCCTTGCCCTACCTCTTTCCTACCTCCGACCTCTCATGTTCTCGTCACCGTAAATAACCTACCCTCTCTTGCTTTGTTAGATTCTGGTGCTGCTGTTTCTGTTATTAGTCTACCATTTTTTCAATCTCTGCAATCTCTATGTCCTCAGCTCTCTTATTCTCCCTCTACTGTACGTTGTCTCTCTGCCTGCAATCATCCTTTAGAGATCGTTGGTGCTATTTCTTTGAATATTAAGATACAAGATTTTTCTTGGCCTTTTACCTTTTTGGTTGTTGAAACCCTATCATCACCTATTATTTTAGGTTTTGATTTTTTTCCCATACTGGACTTATATTGGATTCGGTCAACTCTACGGTCTCCTTTCATTTTTCTTGTAAGTCTATTCCATTGGTTCATAGTTTTGACTTCCCCCTTTCTCATCCCTCTACCTGTTTACCTATAAATTCTGTTCATTCTGACCACGTT
This sequence comes from Anabrus simplex, assembly GCF_040414725.1. Taxonomy (NCBI): domain Eukaryota; kingdom Metazoa; phylum Arthropoda; class Insecta; order Orthoptera; family Tettigoniidae; genus Anabrus; species Anabrus simplex. Next base: position 391,386,552 of record NC_090266.1, on the reverse strand, counting down.
CAGTCCTTACTTGACGAGTTTTCCGATGTCATGGGCACCGTCAAAAATTTTTCTGCTCACATTGATCTTACTGATCCAACCCCGGTTCGTTCTTCTTCTTATTTTTTGAGTCCCCCTCGCATGAAAATTTTGAATGCCTTAGTTGATCAAATGCTTCAAACTGAGACTATTATTCCTTCATCTTCTAATGATGCCTCTCCCGCTTTCATCGTGGATAAACCCGATGGATCCTCTCGTTTTATAGTGGACTATAGAAAATTAAATTCCCGCATCCTGTATGATGCATATCCCATGCCAAAATTGCAATCTGCTTTTCAACATTTTTCAAATGCTCAGTTTTTTACCATCTTTGATTTAAATTCTGCTTATAATCAAATTCCTTTAGATTACATTAGTTCTCGCTATACGGCTTTCATTACCCCGAATGGACTATATCAATTCAAAAAAGTCCCCTTCGGTTTGAATCTTGGCTCACAAATTATGCTGCGGTTTGTGGATTCCTTGTTTGCTGATATAAAATATAAATATTTATTTCCCTTTATTGATGATATTCTTATTTATTCTTCCGATTTTGAAACCCATTTACTCCATGTCCGTGAAGTATTGACTCGCCTCCGCTCAGTCGGCTTAACTGTCAACCCTTCTAAGGTGCTTATCGCCCAGACATCTATTAAATTTTTGGGTCACATCTTAAGTTCACAGGGTGTGGCTGTCGACCCTGAAAGAGTTTCTGCCATTCACAAAATACCTCCTCCCTCTAATCTCAAACAATTGCGTTCTTTTCTTGGTATGATTGGATTTTATGCTAAATATATTCCCAATTTTTCTCTACTTTCCGAACCCCTCAATCTGCTTAAACGTAAAGGTATCAAATTTCATTGGACTTCTCTTCAACAAACCGCCTTTGATACGTTAAAATCTAAGCTTTCTCAGGCCCCTCTTTTGCAAATTCCTGATTTTGATTTACAATTTGAACTTTCCACTGACGCCTCCGATGTTGCCATAGGTGCTGTTCTCCAGCAGACGAAGAACGATCAAACCTTACCTGTTGCTTATTTCAGTCGTCTTCTTACCCCCGTTGAACGTAAATATTCTGTGTATGAAAGAGAGGCTTTAGCTCTCATTCTTTCCATTGAGCATTTTGCGGAGTACTTAGACCATCGCGAATTTTTAGTCAGTACTGATAACCAAGCTCTTTCTTGGTTATTACATAATGCCCCCAAAATTGGACGTACCGGTAGATGGTTGCTTCGCTTATCCCGTTTCAAATTTTCTCTTAAGTTTGTTTCCGGATATCATAATTCTGTTGCTGACGCGCTATCTCGGCTTTTTGATGATATTTCATCTCATCTTTCTGAGCTTAATCAACTTCCTATTAACTCTGTTACTTCTATTTCTTCCCTTACCAATTTTCCCCTTTCCTTTCAATCATGTCTTGATCATCAAAAACTTGATCCTTACTGACAACAACTTTGTCAAGATCTTTCTTCTCCCGATTATTCTGGCCCCTTTCGTCTCCAAAATCAGCTTCTAATTTTCAAACCTACTCCGCGCGCCACTCCTCGTCTCGTTCTCCCTTCCAGTCTACGACCAATGGTTTTTCAGTATTTCCATGGTTCCCCTGTTGGGGGTCACTTTTGCATGTCTAAAACTTATGCTCGTCTTGTTTCTCAGTTCTTTTGGCCTCAGATGAGGAAAGAGGTATATTCGTGGGTCCGCTTATGTGACTTGTGCCAGAAACATAAGCCCCCCAATCATCAGCCCTATGGTAATTATGCTGCCTCCCCCCCTCCTTACCCTGCTGAGAAATTCTATGTTGATATCGTGGGACCTCTTGTAAAATCTTCGAAATCTAACTCTTATATTTTCACCTTGCTCGATGGTTTTTCCAAATTTCTTATTCTTCGTCCTTTACGTACTATTTCTTCCCAGATAATCATTAACTTATTATCTACCCAAATTTTCCCCCATCACTGGTATTCCTAAAATGTTAGTGTCTGATAATGCTACTGTTTTCACTTCTAAACTCTTCTATAATTTTTGTTTTTCTAATGGTATTAAGAAAATCAATATTTCCCCCTACCACCCTCAAGCTAACGTTGTTGAGCGTTATCATCGTAATCTAAAATCCCTTCTATCTATTTTTCATTCGCATGGTCACCGGACTTGGGATACTGAATTGCCTTATTTTGCCTTGGCATCTAACGCTACTATTAATAATTCAACCTCCTACACTCCGGCTAAACTATTCTTAGGCCGTGAATTACACACCCCTCTCTCTTTGACATGGGATTTATCTTCTTTGTTAAACACACCACCTCATCTTCTCACCACTGATCACTTGCAAGATGCTCTCAAAAAATTGTTTCAAGCCAGAGACCTCCATAAAAAAACTTACAATTCTCGGGTTCGCTCTCCCACCTTCAAACCTTTCGATTTAGTTCTCTTCAAAAACCACCCCATTAGTTCCTCCTCTCAACACTTATCAGCTAAGCTTTCTCCCCGTTGGCTTGGGCCCTTTCGCATTCTTTCCTTTCCGTCCCCTGTTACAGCTTTGCTGCAATCCTTGAACAATCCTAATGATATTCGTAAGGTCATTTTTCTCTCTTGAAAAAGTTCTCCGCTTAACCCTTTGGCTTACCGCAGGGATGGAAAACAAATACATTCATTTCCCCTTTTTCTTTCCTAGTGTACTATTGTTTTTTCTTTACTTGCGTTTGTTCACGCATGTACCCCCCCTTTTTTTTCTTTTTCTTTCTGTGGTTCATATCTTTGCCTTTTTTTCGCTCACCCAGTCATGCTCCCTCCACACACTTCGTCACTTCGTCTGGCTCCCCCATCGATCATTTTCCCCTGATGGGTTTGTTTTTCTTTATGGGACACCATGTTTACGATTAGATCTTTTGTCATTGTAACTTTATTTATTTATTTAAATTTCCTAGTTTTGTATAATCTTTTGCACGGCCACTTATATTTTATATATATATTGTAATTTCTATTGTAAACTTTTTTGTATCCCCCCTTTTTTTCTCTTTTTATATCCCTTTTAGATCCGGATCGTTCTTTCTATTTTATCCCCCCAATCTCTGTCTCTTTTTTCCCTCTTACTTGTAACTCATGCCTGTTCTTGTTTTTTGTTTTCGCCTTCTCGACGACGACTCTCTCTTCTTGTTCCGGAGTTCGGCGCCCCTCTGGAGCATCAATGGACTTTCGTCGCTTCTACACCCAATCCTTCGGATTTCTCCGGCTGCTGGGAGTATATAACGTGCTCCAAATTTTTCAACTATTCTACCTGATTCTACGTCTCCTACGCTTGACATGCCGCTACTATCCTGTGTGTGTGTGCTCTCTTCGCCCGTCCAGTTTGTACTGTCCGTGCTGCTTACCCTCCCTCCTTTCTTCCCCTACCGCCTCGCTGTGCAATGTGTACCGTCTGCTCTCGTCTTTTCTGGACGTTTCCATCGGAGTATAAATAAGGCCTGCTCTGGGCTTGATCGGCGAGTTGAATGAAGACGACGACTTGTGTGGAGGGAGGACTTTATTTTACTTACGCTAGCGGCTGGTCCGTGTGCAATGTTTCTTTTTTAAATGGTGTTTAATGTTCATGATTGAAGCTCAAGGACTGCTGGACGGGTGAGCGAACTTTAAATTTATTTTCCCTTGCCATATTTCACTTTCTTTTTAATGCTGCACTTCCTGATTTCATCATGCCGTGCTGGCTGCAAATGACTGTTCACGCTAATAATATTGCTAGTCTGAGCTGTTGACAGTGGTGTTTTTCTTGCAACTACATTATGATCTCTTTTCAAAATTTGACTTTCAATTACGTCAAGTGATTACTGTGATATGAACCACTGGATTCCAATAGACTTGGTGAACAACCGCAAGAATAGGACTGATTGTAATTTTATTAACGCCTAGCTTCTGTTTGAAAATTTGAATTCCATCAATGTTTGTAGGTTCTATTTTTCCTAATCCCTGTTGCCAGCCTTAGGTACTGATCTCTTTCACGTCCTTCCCTTTTTCCCCCGTTCCTGTCACGGGTTTTATCTTTTCTTCTACTTTTGCTATTGTACAGTGGCCTAATGCTTTTCAAAACTTTCTTAAATTTTCGTATTAATGGGTAATATCTGTTTACCGTTTTGTAGGATACTCCCAATGTAAACTATTGTAAAATTCATCTTGCCTCGAGTCTAACTGTTTTCTTTAAATTGAAATTAGTGTTGTTAAATGGTCGTCCCATATGTTTTTTTGGAAATCAGAAGTATCTAATCTTTAAAATATTGTTGGATTCTTTATTATCTGTTTCACTTTCTTTGGCTTGTAAAAATCCTTCTTGGTGTTTGTGCTAATACATTATTGTTATGAAAAAACTGTTCCTTCCTTTTCCCTGATTTTTATCACGCGCATTTCCATGTCCTTTAATTATCTGTACTTACCTCGGGTTCCTCTGAAAAAATGGACACAGTAAAATGCTTCCCTATGCGCTCTGCTGAAATCCTTCACTTTGAAAATTGAAATCTGAGCACTTGTGCATGTATGGATTTTTCTGGAGAGCTGTAAATCTTTTTCGTAGCATGCCATACTTGCATAGACTGCTGTTTGTTTATGTTACTGCGTTAGTCGGACTAGTGTCCAAGTTCATGACTTAGTTATATTCTTCTATGATCGTGTTCGTTTTGTTGGTATGTTGACTTACCATTTCCACTCTGGTGTATTACGAGATTATTCTGAGTGTACATACTTACTCAAAATGCGACACCCTTACCCAAGTCTACAAAACCTTACGTCACACATTCCTCTTTTTCAGTTATGGTATTGCCTTACACTTGAGAGGCATTGAGATGGTGAATGGTTTTTGCATCACCATCGGAGAGTATGGTCATGTATCGCAGTCTGCACTCAGTAACAGAACGTTTCCATATTTTCTCCGCTGCATACATTTCCATTGCTCCTGATGTACCATCAAAATTTATAGCATATTCACCATACTCTTTATGTCCCTTCTGCCACATAGAAAAACAGGGCTATCTAAACCTAGTCCTACAGCTGTTATGCTACACATGTGACAATATTTTGAAATTAGTTCATAGTCTAAAACCAGGCCAGTCAGGATGTCCATAAAAGCACCTATTCCATATAATGAGGTGTGGCCACGTTTGTGCCACGTTCCGTCATAAGAAACAGCTATATCTAAAACGTCTTGTGTTTCAAGTGAGGGATCAAGAGCTATGTGTTCCCTTCGCGCAACTTCCCTGGATTCAGCTAAAATTTTATTGCGAAGGTGACCCGAAATTTTACTGAGTTTATGGAACTAGTCTCATAAGATTTCTTAGCCATACCCTTCAGTCAAACAGCAGAACAAAATTTATTCATAGCTGTATGGCCAGCCCCGAAACTGATGAAAGTATCAACCATCCTCTTGTTGATTTCAAACGAAGATCTCTGAGATTTCCCATTATCACGTGGACTACTGTGCCCCATTGAATTCACAAAACCGCAATTTTCACATTTAACCACCACCTTGCTGCTAAAAACCAAATCTCTCCCTCATAAACACACACAAAGATTTTCTGCTACACTCACCACACTGAGGGTTGGAAATAAAGTTTTGCAATGCACCACAATGGATGATTACATAGTCATCGCTAACCACACTAGATCTAACACTATTTACATCATTAAAAAAGTTAAGCTTTCTGACACTCGCAGAAACAGGACTTGAAGGCTGACTTTCAACCTCCAAATACGCATTGCAAGATGAAGGACCAGGATTAACCTCAGATTCACAAGAGCTTGCACCTATGGAGTTAACCTTACCCCAACGTTTATTTACATTGCAAACTGCACTTCTCGATTCCTTACTCTTAAGAATTTTAGGTTTATGCGACCGACTAGACACTGAATGCATTATATTTAACACGTTGGGTGCCACGTGCCGCCATACGGCGTCACGGTGGTCTACAAATCTGAGATGGCGTGACACCATATGGCGGCACACCGTTCTTGAAATCAGAGTTGGCGTGACGCCATATGGCGGCACAGTTGAGTTTCAGGCGATGCGCCGTAGATAATCAGCTGTGACATCTATGCGCGTAAAATTGGTACTACGTGAAGGGCGAACTTCAGGGTCTATTCCAGGTATGTATTTTTACTGTATGCCACCATGTGGCGCCACAGTATTCTTCCGAAGCCACTGTCTGGCCAGTGGTCTTTGTCACAGGTGAAAGCGCGCCAAGCTTTGTTTATTCCTCGTTTACGTACGTATTATCACTCAGTTTATATAGTTGTGCAAAAATATAAAAAATGGAAGATATTGGTAATAATCTTACGAGGGAACACATACATGTGTTACACTCGGATTCGGTTGAAATTTGGTAGGAATATTCGTGGGAGGCAGTAGAATGCCAAGGTGAAAACTGCATGTACCCAGCGCAAGTTTAAACGCCAAAATTGAGCAAATAAATAGTCATAAAATTAGAAGTACCACGGGAGTATCGGGGTGTGGCGGAGAGGTAGGGAGGAGCGAAGCATCGGACGTGAACCAACCGGGCTGCGTCGAGCTGCGCCAGCAGCCAGGTAGCGTACAGTTAGCGCGTTTCCCTTAACTTCCCGATCAGATGTGCAAAACGTAAATATGAAAACAGCACATGAAACAAGTGTACAAAGGACGATGTTTGAACAACGATGCCAATAAGGTTTGAAAAATTACAACGAGTAACAAGAACTCGGGCATGCCGAGACGCATATTTTCATTGTTTAGAGTTATCAGAAAACTGTTCACAACAATATGTAATGCAATATAAGTACTTGTTTTGCATTTTACTAGGTTTTCATAAATATTGCGTTAATTTGAATTAGGAAATAAATATCCCGTATTGGAAATTCGTATTGAACATTCCATGTCAAAAAATTCTGTGACACCATATGGCGTCACGCTATATTTTATCTTTCCTAAAAATTGATGTGACACCATATGGCGTCACGCATGACCATGGTATGGTGAGATAAAATTTACTTAGTACATCACATAAATACATCCCAAGATTATATAAACAGTCTACAACGCGTACAATTGCTTTGGCACCAGCGGAATGCAATTCAAAAACATGCCTGGCACCAGTGGAATAGTGTGCTACAATCGGCTTGGCACTCAACGTGTTAAAAAACAGAACACACTCTGATCAACTAAACAAAATATACAAAAAACTTAGCAAAACAAAACAATCTCACATGAAAATATAAACAAACCACATGTTATCCGGCACGGAAGTAATCAAAGGAACTGCCACTTGTTACCATAGAAACACGTTATTTCACAAGTTTGTGTGAAAATAATACAAGACACAGTAAATATGCAGTTTCTACGGTGAATAATGAATGTAAGATACTCAAAAGTAGATTTACCCGGAACTGAATTCTCAGATAAAGTACTGCTTTTGATTTTACGTGTACCTCTCTGAAGATATTTCTGAAATTTGATAACAGATGGCAGCACTAGGCCATTTCTAAACATCATGCTCAAGAATCAAGTGGAAACACAAAAGAATCTTTGAGCTATACCACTTTATTTACAGGGATATGGGCGTGTCCATTCAAACTGAAGTGCACGTATTATTTTTAAACCCCCGCAGAGCATTTAAAAATGGCCGTACAGGCAAAAAAAAATACATCACAATGCGCGGCAAGGAATGAAATATCATCTGATGGAAAAACCTCATTTTCGGTTCCTGGACCATTTATGACTGAAAAACTCAGTAGGGTCTCTTCTTATAATGAACTGAGTTCATTTCCTGTTTTTAATGGGTCTTTACTTTGAGTTTAAAGCCCCGTGCAGGCCATGTTTTGAACTAGTCGGTAACACCCCTGGTCAGTGCATAACATCTGTCGCCTGAATTGAGAACTGACGAGTGTGAATCTGCTTATTTCCAAAAGTTGAATTTTGCTATGCTGGATCATTTATTCATTTCCGATAACGTAATTAAATGTGTTTCATGAATAAAAGTATTTTCATAACAGTGATGTACATCTCGCTATGAGGTACTTCTTGTAAAGATTTCTTGTTTTCAGATTTTATCAAATTACTCGCAGGTGGTATACACACGATGTCGCATTCGGAATATGAAATAACGATGGGAAAACGGAATTACATACATACAGATAGGCTATGTGTCATTATATAAACTTAAAACGTAGACATTTAATTATGGTCGAACAAAAACAGTCGTATGCAACTTACCTCTAATGGTTACTAAGACGTGTGTATGTTTAAGAAACGAGTGAAGCGAATTAATTAATTTTCATACGAGCCATTACACGCTCGTTGCAAAATATACAAACTTATATCAGCGACCCCTGTATATTAAACGATTAACTAAAAAGTAGCTTGATTCGGAAAGTTGTGTGCCTTTACGTCACCGATGATATCGTGAACATATCCACGAGAACACCAGTTTTACGGAACCGCATTTGAAATAACAACCGACTGCCCAGCGATTCGGCCAGCCGCCTTGATCGTAAAAGATGATAACCTATCTAACACGCTGCACAGACATTCAACGTTCTAGTGAATATTGTAGATATTTTCTGCGTACAATCAGCATATAGAATCAACTAACCGATAGTTTTAATTTCTGCAAGCAGACGAATGTCGGTATCTTTAGGTAAAGTTCATCCGCAATTGCAAAGCATTAAAAGCGGAGTTTCCAAGATCATACCAACCCCACTATTTATTCGCTCGTTTCTGAGTGTGTCATAACGAATTATTTTGAATTCTATTATTCATGAAGTGTTTACTTGATTCTGAATTCCCTTTGCTACACGAAAATGTCACGGTTTGTACGAGATTTTGTTGTATTTGCATTTCGAATACAGTATGAGCTTCGTTGTCAATCGGTAAACCACGAAGTTGTAACTAGATATCCATCTAGCTCTCCATTAAATTCCTTTCTCAGATATCATACGCACCTATCTTTTCCATTTTCATTTCAAGTACTGTTCCGTGTAGTATTTTATGGTGCTTATTGTTTGTTATTTATAACTGGTAATATCTGTTATACATTGAATACATATTGTTATCACTTCTGAAAATTAATACTTCTTCATCAAAAGAGGCATCCTTGTTAATCAAGCCGAATAAGATTTACGTGGCCGAAGGAGTTGACTGTGTGGTAGGGGCCGCGTAGCTGTGAGCTTGCATTCGGGGGATGGTGCGTTCAAATTCCATTACCGGCTGTCTTGAAGATGATTCCCAGTGATTTTCCATTTCTACACTAGAAAATGCTGGGACTGTATGTTGATTGAGCCCACGGTTGCTTCTTTGCCGTTGCTAGCCCTTTCTTAACCACATTTACGTCGAACATCTCTCTATGTTACTGCGACGTTAAACCAAAAGCCAAAAAGTAAGAAACTTGCCACTTTCCAATAAAACACTCATGACCAATGTCTCTTGAATGAAGAAAATACATCGACACTCTTCTCATGATTATCAGACATATCCTGTTTTTATACTTATAGGAGACGATAATTTTATTTAAAAGTTGGGGTGAGAATCGATCACGTACCTTCGGAGTGGCGTCTTTTTCGGACCGTAGTAGGCCGAGTTTGAAGTTCATATTCTCTCATAGTGGAATAATAATAGTGTTCAATTTCGTTCATACGTAAGAAATACACAACATGGGTAATCTTAGAGCTCTGGGATACATGAAAAGATAATAAAACAGCTACGTGTGAACCTTTGTTACCTTGTCAGACCTCTGAATAAATTGCACCCTTGAACGTTAATAAGTGTGTCAAATTGTTATGTTTATGAATAATGTTACACTAGTTGAGAAGAATAAAAATAACGCACTTTTACTGCATAACTAAAAAACAATAATATCTATATCAGATTAATTGAAGAACCCGTAAAACGCCCCATTTATAACTATAGATGGAAATTTGCCTATTTTCCTATTTTGATGATGATGATGCGTGTCGTTTAAAGGGGCCTAACATCTAAGGTCATCGGCCCCATTCGCCTATTTTATTCCTGTGTTCAGAAACCTTGGATTTTGAGATATAAATACGTTTTAGAGTCTTTCTAGCTAGATTTCGTTGATTTTATTGTGCCTATAAATACCTATTTCAGCGGTTTGTGCCTATTTGGAGTATAATTGTCTATTTGATGCCTTTTACTGTATTTTAAAGAAGCCAATTTTTTCTAGTGCATTATATTTTAGCCGGTATGCTCGACAGAATTATCTTCTCATTTCTCAATATTGTTTACCCCACGAACAAAAAATGGGAATTCTCGGAAGTCAACAGAAATTGCTCTTGGGGAATTTTCATCAGGAGAGACAAGGAACAATTTCATCTCCAAGCCTTCAAACTCTTCAACCTCCTATGTGAGAACCAATCAACGTCGAACTATGTTGTACAACCCATATCCCCTATACATGCCTCTCGATGTGAACTGTTGTACGCGTACGCTTTATCTTAAGAACGTGTTGTGATTTATCGTGAAGAAAAGAAGAAGAAGCGTGTCTGCGGCAATGTCCACATAAAATTCGTCGAAGTCCTACTGGCTGAAGCAGTAGATTAGAGGCGATCCCATCTTCACTACGGATGGAAGGATGGTCTTCTTCCAAGCTTGCTGCAAGGAGGTAAGTTTGTTTGATGCTTTTATATTTTTTGTGACTGAGAACTATGATCGCATTTCATTGTAACATTTATAGGCCTATTAATTTATGTATTGTGGCAAGTTGTTTTGTTGCAATGCTGTATTAGTCGTGATCTTTCAATAATTTATATTGCTAAAATGTAAATAATAATTTACTTACTGAACGAGGAATTAGACCGCCGGTGTTCTCTTGAACTGTGATTCATTTCCTGTGAAAATAGAGATATACAACTGAAGTGCAGTTTAAAAAATTCTTGAGTAACTTTCACCAGCGCTATGTGTAGTTATTAGTGAACTCTATTACGATTCCGCTAAGCCTTCGCGAAATATAGGTTGCAGATCTAACATGGCACGGCTCGGAGGATGTCACTGCGTGTTTTACATGGCTTCCAAAACTATCTTTACAAGACCAGGCCAATGAAAAGACCGTTGGTCTGGATTGTTGAGGTCCGGTTAGTATCCATTGTGCTGGAGGCAAGCCTCTAGCATCCCCTAGAGTCTTGTTACATTGTGAGAAAAAGTAAGGTTATGAGTGTATGCAATGACAATTTCAAATTACGCTGTTTTTTAATTTTCAACAAGGGTGGCAGCCTTGTGGGCACACATGATGCAGGATCTATTGCAGGCAACAGAAAATAGTTTTCATGACAGCTGACCCGGCTGACCAAAGCCAGCGATTAGGAACAAATAAAATGTTCACAAATCTGAAATATATTTTAATTCTTCTATATAAGTAAGCATACTGCTAGGGGCAGGTTGGTGGGTTCCTGGCAAGCATAAAGGAAGGATCTCACCTCAACGCTACTCAGGTATCGCTCCACGTTATTTTTATTATTTTTTCACCAGATGAACTCGACACGATACTGCCAAATTATAACTGAAAAATGTTTGAGGACATATTTTCATGTATATTACAAATTCCCTTGTTCCTACTTTAACGTTTTGTACTTCTAGAAATACACTGACTGACAGAGCAAATGCAACACCAAGAAGGAGTGGTTCGAAAGGGATGAAAGTTGGGGAAAAAACAGAGACGGCACGGACGAATAATTGATGTTTATTTCAAACCGATATGCAGGTTACACAATGCGCACGGCATCGACTCAGTAGGATGTAGGACCACCGCGAGCGGCGATGCACGCAGAAACACGTCGAGGTACAGAGTCAATAAGAGTGCGGATGGTGTCCTGAGGGATGGTTCTCCATTCTCTGTCAACCATTTGCCACACTTGGTCGTCCGTACGAGGCTGGGGCAGAGTTTGCAAACGGCGTCCAATGAGATCCCACACGTGTTCGATTGGTGAGAGATCCGGAGAGTACGCTGGCCACGGAAGCATCTGTACACCTCGTAGAGCCTGTTGGGAGATGCGAGCAGTGTGTGGGCGGGCATTATCCTGCTGAAACAGAGCATTGGGCAGCTCCTGAAGGTACGGGAGGGCCACCGGCCGCAGCACATGCTGCACGTAGCGGTGGGCATTTAATGTGCCTTGAATACGCACTAGAGGTGACGTGGAATCATACGCAATAGCGCCCCAAACCATGATGCCGCGTTGTCTAGCGGTATGGCGCTCCACAGTTACTGCCGGATTTGACCTTTCTCCACGCCGACGCCACACTCGTCTGCGGTGACTATCACTGACAGAACAGAAGCGTGACTCATCGGAGAACACGACGTTCCGCCATTCCCTCATCCAAGTCGCTCTAGCCCGGCACCATGCCAGGCGTGCACGTCTATGCTGTGGAGTCAATGGTAGTCTTCTGAGCGGACGCCGGGAGTGCAGGCCTCCTTCAACCAATCGACGGGAAATTGTTCTGGTCGATGTGTCTTGCACATGCTGAAGAATGGCGGTTGACGTGGCGTGCGGGGCTGCCACCGCTTGGCGGCGGATGCGCCGATCCTCGCGTGCTGACGTCACTCGGGCTGCGCCTGGACCCCTCGCACGTGCCACATGTCCCTGCGCCAACCATCTTCGCCACAGGCGCTGCACCGTGGATACATCCCTATGGGTATCGGCTGCGATTTGACGAAGCGACCAACCTGCCCTTCTCAGCCCGATCACCATACCCCTCGTAAAGTCGTCTGTCTGCTGGAAATGCCTCCGTTGACGGCGGCCTGGCATTCTTAGCTATACACGTGTCCTGTGGCACACGACAACACGTTCTACTATGACTGTCGGCTGAGAAATCACGGTACGAAGTGGGCCATTCGCCAACGCCGTGTCCCATTTATCGTTCGCTACGTGCGCAGCACAGCGGCGCATTTCACATCATGAGCATACCTCAGTGACGTCAGTCTACCCTGCAATTGGCATAAAGTTCTGACCACTCCTTCTTGGTGTTGCATTTGCTCTGTCAGTCAGTGTATTATCTCTAAGAGATTTTTCTTTTTTAATGAAACAAATGCATGATATATACAAAGCTTAAAGCCTGCTGCCATTTCATGATGGATACAGTACTTTTGTATCCATCTCTTGGCACAGGCCAGAGTAAAGTGTAGCTTCCACCGAAGTCCCAGTCTCATCCATGGCTGTGACAATATGGAAGCTGCTGGGGTATGGGTGGTGCTGAGTAATGACATTCAGAGGACGACTAGTGCAAGAGTGTTATGAAAGGTGTTGCTCATAGGGTCAGTCGTGCTGCAATAGCATTTTCTGACCCAGTGAGGAAAGCAATGGCAAACTACCTCACTCCTCGTCTTGCCTAGTACGCCTCATTTTGGTGCTGCCATTGGTTTTTGCGGTTTCCTTATAACCGCATAACCTTTGGTGGTGCTATATGAGGATCCAACCAGCCTCTGGGCTGATGACCTAACAGACAGACAGACATACAAAGCTTATTGCCTATTAGCCCAACTGTAGAAATTTAAGATACAGGAACGTTGTGATTTAAATCAATTTATTACTTTACAGATCAACTGTGGAAAAACCGTATAGATCAACATAGAAATACCGCGATGCATCTGACACGAGTACAGAAAGCTGTATCAACGCAGCCTTTCTACCAGTCCAGTGTGAACAGCGACCAACAGCAATTTTCTTCGAACCTATGCACTGCAATGAGGGAAGCTAATATCCCCTGCATAAACTGGACCATCTTGAAACTTCAACAGGCTTCCGGGAGCAATCACCGAGTTGGAGAAAAGTGACATGCCCCTGGTGGAGTCATTTAGGATTGTAGAAGAAGTCAGGAGAAGTTTTGAACGAACCTCTGTGAAGGTAGCCACTGTCAGCAAAAAGTTCGATAGGGTCCTGCAGTGGAATCCAGGATGGAATGCGTTGGTAAAAGTAGCCAGGTTGCTACGAGGTGAGTTACTGTAGATGAAACAATTGAACTAAATTCAGATGAAGTGGCTTTATTTAACTTCTGTCCAATCACTTCATATGATGTTGAGTGACTTTTATCTTAGTACAAAAACATTCTGCATGACAAGAGAACAAGATTGTTACCGGGAAACATTGAAAAGTTGCTTGTTGTAAATTCCTTTTATGCTAATTTAGTATGTTATTAAATTATGAGTAATTTATTCATGTCTACTTTGTTTCCTATTTTAAACCTTAGTGCCTATTTTCACTCCTATTTTGGCTAATTTAAGAGCCTGTATGTCTGCCTATTTTCACTGTTTTAGTGCCTATAATTCTCATCTCTATTTATAACACATGAAATCTATATGTTTCTAAATTAGAATTCCAGGTGATAAGATGGTGTAGTCTTTAGCATCAACAATAACAACTAGTATCCACGAACCTACTAGGCTGGCTGGCGTTGCCTGTGATTAGTACCACTATATGAGCGACACCGTGGATATGCGTTGCCTATGATTTGTACCCACTACGTGAGGAACATCACGGGAATGTACGAGTCCCTGTGATTAGTACACCTAGGTTTTCGTTGCCTGTAAGTGGCGCCCCAATGTGAAAAAACCATAGGTCCGCGTTACATGTGCGTGTTACATTACCTGTGAGTAATACCATAAGGTGCGGAATAACGCGAGTCTACGCTACTTTTGATTAGTACCGCAACACAACAAAAACCATGGTTCTACTTTACTAGTGATAAGTACCAGTATGTGGAGCCGATGACCTGGAATTTGGACCCCTTTAGTCAACAAGCATCATTGATTCAGGAATGTGCTTTAGAAGTAGTCCCTTGGTTTGTAATACTGTTGTTTCACGATAGATTCTGGGAATATGTGGCATTGCGGATGGGATCCTGGCAAGCATAAAGGAAGGATCTCACCTCAACGCTACTCAGGTATAGCTCCACGTCATTTTTATTATTTTTTCACCAGATGAATTCGACACGATACTGCCAAATTATAACTGAAGAATGTTTGAGGACATATTTTCATGTATATTACAAATTCCCTTTGTTCCTACTTTAACGTATTGTACTTCTAGAAATATTATCTCTAATAGGTTATTTGCTTTACGTCCCATTAACTACTTCTACGGTATTGGGAGACGCCGAAGTGCCGGAATTTATTCCCACAGGAGTTCTTTAACGCACCAGTAAATCTACCGACACGAGACTGACGTATTTGAGCACTTTCAAATACCACCGGACTGAGCCAGGATCGAAACTGCCAAGTTGGGGTCAGAAAGCCAGCGCCTTAACCGTCTGAGACACGCAGCCCAGAAAGCCGCATACTAGTTGTTGATGATGATGATGATGGTGTTTGTTGCTTAAAGGGGCCTAACATCTTGGTGATTGGCCCCTAATGGTACGAAATGAGACAAAATGCAGTGCCAATTTAAAAGTCCAAAATCATCCACTGACCACAATTCCAAACGTGATGACGAAGAATAAATTGATGAATATGAATTTATAATAATAACCATTATTATTATTATTATTACCAGTATGCGGCTCGGGATGATGTACCAGCAGGTCCCATGGAGTTCACTGAACAACATTGTACAGACCGATATGAGAAGTTTACTAGAATGAGTTGTTTATAGGCCGGTTTGAGATTATTATTGCACCCCATTTCTTAGTTTGTAATTCACGTTACTGGAAATTGAAAAGAGTCCCACTGTTAGAAATTTCAGTAACTGGGTACAACATCTACATGAAAACAAAGCATTGTATGCTTTGTGCATTTTAATGATTACCCACAAAACTTTCATAAAATATATTGGGTTGCTCAGAAAGTTTAGAGCGTGCTTTTGACAGGTGTGTGTTTCAGAGTTTTGTGTACAATCCTACAGTTTGAAAACGCATAGTATTTTAATATACCCACTTGCGTTACGGTGACTCTCGCGCAAGGTACTAACACATAACAAGAAACATGCCGAGTTCCAAATGTGGTTACACAAAATTTATATTATTGTCATGTGACTCTGTTCTTCTACAGCAAAGAAAACACTGTGTTATCTTGTTAATATATCCGTGAAATTTGTAGGAAAACCATTCACGATTAGACAATTCTCCAGGTTTGCCGAATGTGCATGCAGGAAAAGTTGTCAGTATGAATATAACTTGTAATATAAACAAATGGTTAACTTATAAGACCTGAATCAGGAGCATTGTTAAATACAGAATGAATAATAAGTTTTGGTCAGTCACTTTCATAGAACATCAAACCAAAAATCACACTGGAATTCTAATTTTAACGGCAAACATGCAATGTTGCTAGTCGAATCATGATATAATTAGATGTGACATTTATTGTGTTATGGTTTAAGGAATATAAAAGTATACATATCATCAGACGTGTTAATCTGTAACAAATAACGTTTTACTTCAGTTCTTATGTACTTGCTTGTACTGGCCATTCACAAAATATTGCGTGAGATTGCCTGAATTGTCCTACTCTTAATTTTGTTTTATTAACTGCACCATTCGATGTCCACTTTTCGGTCACTATAGAATTCTTTAAGAGGAAAGCATTGTAATGATTTCAGCCGAGTCAGAATCATTTCATTGACTTTATTCACACTAATACAATCATTTATAAGCTTATGAAACTGTAAATCGTCCAGAACAGTGGACCAATGATACTGCATCCGTCAGCCTGTTCCTTAAGTGTTCCGGCTATGCTCAGAGTCGCGCTCAGTTCTTGCTAAGGATGGTACTGTATTCTAAATTTATATAAGGGCAGGGGAAGGGTAGGAGCTAAATTAATACGTATGAGAATCGACATATTGCTAAAAGTAAAGGTAGGTTATCTCTTCGTAAGATACGAACAATTGAGAAAATGTAAATACAAATTATGCAAAAATAATTGCATTGATATACTTGTGTGACAACAGAGGTAATCATTGACCTAGGAATTTACTTCAGATTCGTGTGGATTATTAGCGTCCGTGGTTCGAGTGGCGGCGCACCGGCCTCTCACCGCTGGATTCCGTGGTGCAAATCCCCGTCACTCTATGTGAGATTGTGCTTGATAAAGCGGAGGCAGATATGTTCTTTCCGGGTCCTCCGGTTTTTTCTGTCATCCTTCATTCCAGCAACGCTCTTCAGTATCATTTCATTTCATCTGTAACTCTTTAATCATTGCCCCAGAGGAGTGTGACAGGCTTCGGCAGCCGGCACAATCCCCATCCTCGCCGCTAGATATGGGCCTCATTCATTCAGTTCCTGACTATTTCGAAAGACTGGACAAGAGCTGTGGATTTCCATTTTTCTTGTGAATTAATGTATTCCAGTGCGAGATTGAGTACTAGATAGATAGATAGATAGATAAAGAATGGGTGAACCATGCCTTCGCAGGGCTCCACACGTAGGTCTGTGAAGACCCTTTGTGTCGCATAAACGGGTTTGCCTAAACCAGCCCTAGTGCTCCTATAAAGGATACCAGTGTCCGGATGTTGGCATTCCTGATGTCTTCCAGGCTCACGAAATGTGAGCCAAGATATCGATGTCTAGTGCTTGCAAGAGCCTCGCATTGACACAACACATGTGCGGAGGTCTCTTCCTCTCTACCGCATCTTCTACACATCGGATCCTGACTGATTTTCATGATGTGTAGGTGTCTCCGTAATGTATTGTGTCCTGTCAACAGTCCAACTACCATTCACATTCTGGTCCTATTCAAATTTATCAGGACCTTTTTATAACTTTGGCTAGGCCCTTTAATAAGTCCACGTGCCTGCCTTGGTATGGTTAGCCTCTTCCAAATGTCTAAGTGAGACTGGTTTGTCCACTGGGATATTACCAGTTTCACGCTTCGGAGTGACACTCCTAGGAAGGGCTCTGGTGCTATGAAAGGACCTTTTGAGACTTGTTTCGCTAGTTTGTCAGCTTCTTCATTTCCACTGATACCTGTGTGCCCAGGGACCCATAATGGGGTAACTGAGCTAAGTTCACACAGCTGATCTAACATCCTTTGGCATTCCCATACCATTTTCGATGTTGTTCAAACTGCGCATAGTGATTTTAACTCTGCCTGGCTATCACTGCAAATGGTGATGCATCTTCTATATCCAGGCATGTTCCATATATATACAGCACAGGCCAGTATTGCATATACTTCGGCCTGGAAAACAGTAGCATATTTACCCATCGGAAGGGAGAGTCTTGTCTTAGGCCCCCAGACCCCGGCGCCTGTGCCCGTCTCGGTCCGCGAGCCATCTGTGTACCATATACAGCTCCCAGACCTAAGATGGGTTCCAGCATCCGCGGCCCACTTCTCCCTTGTGGGCATAACCACTGTGAACTTATAATTCAGATTGAAACTAGGCTTCATCAGGTCCCTGATCATCATTGTCATAGGGCAGGTCTGGTGAAGCCTTGTAAGAATAGAAGCTTGACCTCTATTCGGATTCTTGAAGGACCATCCTTCGAGTGACCAGAGGCGGTAAGCACTCATTCCCGCTATTTCCTTAACATATAAACGTAAGGGGGGAAGACCTATGATGGCCTCCGTTGCACATAATGGTCTGGTATCCAGTGCCCCTGTTATTCCAAGACACGCAAGTCTTTGGACACTTTTTAAATTGGTAGTCACAGCTTTCTCTGCGAACCTGGCCACCAGACTAGAGATGCAAAGGTGATCGTGGGCCGTACAATAGAAATATAGAGCCACTGGACCACCTTAGGTCCTAGGCCCCAAGTCTTTCCGACGGCCCTGCGACAGGCCCACATAATCTTGCGAGCCTTATCCACCTTATAATCTATATGTTTCTTCCAACTCAGTCTTGCCTCAAGGATTACCCCAAGGTACTTAACTGAGGTTGTCTTAACTAATTTTTTCCCAAATAGGAAAGGCTCTGACATTCCGTCTAGCCTCCTCCTCCTGGTAAATACCACGAGCTCCGTCTTGTCGTGATTAACCGACAAGTCCGTGTCGTGGCACCATCTTTCCACCCTACGTAGGGAGCTCTGTACGAGCTCTGAAACCGTACTGGGGAAATTTCCCACCGCCATCAGGCTAATGTCATCTGCATAGCCTTGGGCGTAAATTCCTCCAACGTTTAACCTGGTAAGTAGTTCATCCACTACCAGACACCATAATGTTGGTGATAATACTCCTCCCTGTGGACACCCCCTGTCTATATTAGCTCTCAGCATTACTGCGTTGAGGGTAAACAGAACTTGACGGCCCTGCAGTGAGGCTATAATCCATTTTATGAGCATCCTGCTCACTCCTCTTCTCTCTAGACAAAGTTCTATGGAGCCCAAAGATGTTTAGTTAAAGGCCCCTTCTATATCAAGGAATACCACCATAGCAAGTTATTGCTGATCCAAGACGCTCTCCAGCCTATAAACTAGCTGGTGTAATGCCGTCTCAACCAACTTCCCTGGTTGGTATGCTTGTTGATGAGGATGCAGGGGACAGTCTCTTAATACTTTCTCCCTGATATGTCTATCCACAAGTCTTTCCAAAGTCTTAACAAGAAACGTTAGACTAATGGGTCTATAATCCTTAGGTCTAGTATATGAAGATTTTCCGGGTTTAGGTATATACACTACCTTCGCCTGACGCCACGAGGAGTACACGTACCCCATAGGGAGACAGGCTCTAAAAATTCTGATCAGGTATGGTATAAGGACCGTGCCCGCTTCGTGGAGAAATGCTGGGAAGATCCCATCCATTCCTGGGCTTTTATAAGGGGCAAAAGATTCTAATGCCCACTTCACCATTCTTGGGGTAAAAATCTCTGCGGCTTCCTTCCAGCCACTTCTATCGGGTCTGAAGGATCCGCTCGATTCTACTTCACTATTTGTGACTACTGAACCTGGAAAGTGGGCATCAAGCAATAAGCTCAGGGTCTCCCCCTCTGTTGATATATATCCACCCGAAGGTGACTCCAATGAGCCCAGCCTTGCCCTTCCATACAAGGTTAGAATTTTATGAAGCCTTGTCGCTTTATGCTGACTCTCGATGGAGTCACAAAACTGTCTCCAAGATTCCTTAGAAGCCTTTTTGACTTCTGACTTGTACTTTCTTTGTGATTCTTTATAAGAATCTAGACTTTGTTGATCCTGAAGTTCCCTGTATTTATTCCAGAGCCTTCGTGTGTTTCTCCTCCGGTGTACAAGATAATTGTTCCACTTGAAGCTTCCTGTTACTCTATTTGCCTTAGCGACTGGGCAGTTTAATTCATAAGAGGTAACTAGTGTCTGTGTGAGAAAGCTCACACTGAGCTCCAGCTCCTCTTTGTTTTTAATTGTATTTGAAGGTCCTCCGTCCAATCCCCTCCTCACGTCCTCCGTAAAAGACGTCCAATTGGTTCGTCTAGGGTTTCTGTAAGATGGGATCTCGAAGGAGCCCTCTATATGAAACACAATGTGTCTATGATCTGAGAACGAAGGCTCCAACGAAACTTTCCAGTCTTTAAATTCCCGTATGATTCCCATGGAACCCAGGGTAAGGTCTATGATCCCCTCACTCATATTATTGATGAAGGTAGGGGTATCACCAATGTTCATGATCTCACGATCATTGCACATAGAAATTCTATGAAATGCTCTCCCCTTCGGTTTGTGTATTTACATCCCCAAATGCTGTGATGAGCATTGGCGTCACAACCTACTATGATGTTAAGTCCTTGTTTCCTACAGTATATCACCAGTCTCTTGAATTTCTCCGGTGGGGGTGGAGATTCAGAGTCTCCTGGTAAATACGCAGAACAGACAACCAGGTCTCTTGGCTGTCCGCCCTCTTTATAACTCACTAGAACTGCTACAAGGTCTCTAGTTATGAAGCCCGGTATAGCCCAAGCGTTCTGATCCTTAACTAGTATACATGCTCTAGGCTTATCCTCCGCCACTCCACTGAATAGAGTGAAGCCTGCTGATTTTAGTCCCATGGTATTCCCCTGTCTAAGCCAGGGTTCTTGTATCAGGGCGACCGAAAACCTGCCTTTCTGGATACTTCTTATAAGTACCCTAGAGTTCGCTATGCAATGTTGTATGTTTGCTTTATGAAAGTAATAATTCCTTACTTTCATGCAATACTTTACCTTATGCGGTCTCCGTGACGTGCAGCTCCGTCTCCCGCGATGAATTCTAAGGCTTGGCTGGCCCCAGCTCCTGTCCAGGCTCCCGCTCTTCGCCCCTGCTAGTCTCAGTGCTGTCTGTGGTGGGGTTGGTCCTCTGCTTGTCGCGTTTGCCCTCCACTAGGGTGAAGGTAGCAATATGCACCCCGCACAAAATCTTCTTCCCCACCACTCTTTCCACATCTCTGGAGTCCATGCTGACCACAAGTCGGACACCTTTCTTCTCCTCCTTGCGGTCGTAGACTCTCCAGCTTTTGGGATTTAATAAATGGTTCTGGCGTTCCATTCTTCCCAAAAGGACGTTGTTGTCCTTTGGTTGTCCTGGTATTCACACCATGACTCTCTTATAGGAAAGGAGTTTATCCATGCCCACAATTGTGAGCCTGGCTCCTTCCCACGATTGCATGTCTGTAACAAGACTAGAAAGCCATGCTACAGTCTCGTCATTCTCTGGCGATAATGATGGCCGCACCTCTTGAGAGATAACAGTCCAGGAAGTGAGGCTTAATGGTCCTCTGCTCCGGAAGCTCATCTATTAGATTCGTGATAGCCTCCTCCACCTGTTTCTCAGTTAGCTGCTGATCAGGATATCCTACAGGCACTATGGCCATCCTGATCCCAGCTTTAGCTATCCTGGCATACCCCACCTTGGGTTCTTTGTGGGCCTGCCGATCTTCTTCTGGGGTTGCCCCCGACAGAAGTCGTTTCCCCACTGGCGTCTTGGTGGGTGGAGTCCTCTGTGCCCTAGAAGCAGAGCCCTTTTCAGGGTCCCGCCTCTTGTGCCCATTGGATCCCCCCATAGTCGTCGCTGTCGTGGCAGTAGAAGGCCTCTCAGCTCCAGGAGTTAGGCCCTCTTTGGCCTGCTCCTGGGCCTTTAAAGCCTTCTTATACCTCCTCTTCTCAGCGCCGGAGCACTGTTTCTTCTTCTTCTTCTTCTTCTGGGCTAGAAGATTGCCCACCTCTAGAGTGAGCTCTGTTACTGTTGAGGTCGTATTATCCGAGGGTATCTCCGAAGAGTCCCCATCGGTTATTGTTGAACTGGTGTTACTCTCGGAGGTCGCAGATGAGCTCTCCGGTTTTTGGGTGGCTACGGTACTCATCTAGGTCTCACGAGTAGCTAGGGAAATATAATGTCCGCCCAGGCAGAGCCCCGCATACCCGGGTAAGGCTACTTACTTAGAGAGGGCGCCAAGTATCTCGAAGGCTCCGTTGAAGACACATCTCCCATGTGCTATGCACCCCATCGGCACGGGTCGCGTTACACCTTAGGGTTGGGTGGTGCTTTAGCTTCCTCCTCCTGGTATACCGAATGGTTCTATCACTATCACTACTGATCTGCATTTAGGACAGTCGCCCAGGTGGCAGATTCCCTATCTGTTGTCTTCCTAGCCTTTTCTTAAATGATTGCAAAGAAATTGGAAATTTATTGAACATCTCCCTTGGTAAGTTATTCCAATCCCTACCCCCCTTCCTATAAACGAATATTTGCCCCAATTTGTCCTCTTGAATTCCAACTTTATCTTCATATTGTGATCTTTCCTACTTTTAAAGACACCATCCAAACTTATTCGTCTACTGATGTCCTCCCACGCCATCTCTCCACTGGTTACCCAATAGGGCTCCATTCGGCATCGCAAGAAAGGAGCTACTATTCCCCCTCACCACGCAGAGGATCTTCAATTGAAGAGGGTAACCGAGGTTATCCCCCTACTATTGTAGAAGCACACACGAGGGGGGATTGAGTACTATCATCATACATATTCTTGCCGTGACCATACGCGTTGAAGCAACGTATTAAAATATTTCAATTTTCATTGGGATTATATTACATAAGACACCATGCATTCTGTGTGGGGGTCTGTAATAAACAACTATTCCCCCTCTAAAACACAATACAATATCACTATCCAAAACAACAAAATTATTGTAACATCCTGGTCCAAAAAAGAATCTAGGATATAAAAATGACCTTAAGGCAGAACTTGTGTCATCAATAAACACACTGATCAAGTACACAACAAACGTCGACTCAATCACTGATATGGTGAAAATAGAGTTGACCGTGATAACCTTCCGTCACGCTAAATGCGTCCACCGTGTTTTAAACGGGCAATCTCTTGCATCTGAAGAGAGGAATCTGAAAATCCTTACTAAGAATCCTTAAAAGAATGGCTGTGTACCGCCTTATCTAATACCTATGCACCGGATGATTTGGTCATGCGGTTAGGGGTGCGCAGCTGTGAGCTTGCATCCGAGAGATAGTGAGTTCGAACCCCAACTGTCGGCAGCCCTGAAGATGGTTTTCAGTGGTTTCCCATCTTCACACCAGGCAAATGCTGGGGCTGTATCTTAATTAAGACCACGGTCACCTCCTTCCCACTCCTCAGCCTTTCCTATCCCATCGTCGCCATAAGAAAAAAATACCCTATGCACGATTAAGTTATTCTGAGGAAATAACTACCTCTATAACGAATCAACTTAAATATCCCTTGCTTGTAACCCAGTGCCAAATGTGGGATGGATCTCTGCCCTGCCTCGCTTCACAAGAAATAATTGTCCCATCTTCTCTGCGGCTGGCCCCACGGTGTTGCGGAATCGTGCCTGCCTCTTACCCGGAGGTCCCGGGTTCGATTCCCGGCCAGCTCAGGGATTTTTACCTGCATCTGTGGGCTGGCTCGAGGTCCACTCAGTCTACGTGATTACAATTCAGGAGCTATCTGACGGTGAGATGGCGGCTTCGGTCTAGAAAGCCAAGAATAACGGCCGAGAGGATCCGTCGTGCTGACCACACGACACCTCATAATTTGCAGGCCTTCGGGCTCAGCTGAGATCATTTGGTAGGCCATTGTCCTGCGGGGCTGTTGCGCCATGGGGTTTGGTTTGGGTTCTTCTCTGCGACCTTGCGGGCATTATCTCGTTACATAAATCTACTGCTCGCTCTGAGATCATTAGCCACACAAACACCTCAAAACATTGAAAACTAACGTTCTTATTCTCAAGTATCATTATTTGTCTTCCATCAGCTTTCACATTTAATCTCCTGTTCCACTCAATTTTACTGAAGAATTTGTTATAATAACACGCTGCACAGCGCTCATCAAACTCCCCACGCCCTAGTTCCGGCTTCAAAGCCCGCTATATCACTGAATAACGTGATTCCTATACCCAACACAAATTAATTCTTTCTTTACAAAAGATATTTTTGATTTGTTTCGGGCAGAGCAAATATATTCGTCTACCCACAGTACTTCATTATTTCGTTAAAAATTGTTACAGAAATGATCCCTTTACTGCTAATGGTGCAAAACAAAATATTGCTTGCCTGCAAGGCGAACAGCTAGCTATGAGGGTGGACGTAGGTTTGAACCTTGATCTCAGATCATCTTCACATTATCTCATACACGTGTAATTGTTATACTATTTAACAAATCCACATGCACGTTACGTCTAGGACCTTCAGTGCCAGACCTGTTTCAATGTTCAAAAACACGCTGTGACATGTATTGTAAAATCACACTAAGCAAATCACTATAATGCTTGTGTTTCTCCCATAGCGTAAACATTACGGTTATGATTCTATTAACGTAGATAACTATATATTCCTGAAAGCTACAGGCACTCACAACTACAAAATTTTATCACTTTAACTGAAAGTAAACACGGTAAAATACCCAAGAAAGAAACAACACCCATGAAATAAACATGCATATTTACACATGTTAAATACCCACTCAGATTGCTACTAAATTTACTCTTTATGACCTGTGTTAGAAGGCAACTTTAATCTATAACCTATCATCTAATATTTACAGTTAATTGGAATTAAATCGTCACGCGACAGGTTCATGCATTAGAATACTTTGTACTCAGTCTTATCCATCACTGTGTCTCCATTGACCTCCAAGAGGTCCATAATGGTGTGTTTGGTTAGCCATCTCCACCAAGTTAATTTTCATGAAGTCCTGGGTCTATCTCACGTTCATACTACGAAAGTACTAGGTCCTGGGTCCTTCAATCTCCACTGCTATGTGTCTGTGACAGTGAACACACTAAATTAATGATTGCTTCAAACGTCTCCAACCACACGCACTTCATAACTTTAGGACTTTTCCCGAACCAGTGTCCGAAACTCGGGGACCTAGCTAAGATTTTAACGCGTTTCTACAAGTTTCACTTCACTAAATTACGTGACTTGGTGTCTATTCTTATATTTACTCACTTTGTGTTGTTCACAGCTCACGATTTCGTCCGTCTACCACCTTCTTCACAGTAGACCTATAATAATAATAATAATAATAATAATAATAATAATAATAATAATAATAATAATAATAATAATAATAATAATAATCAAAAGTTTCCAGTCATCCCGTGAAGTTAGTCAAATATCCACTTCTCGCGGACGGCATCTTTATCGGACACTACTTAACGAATGTATATCATTAGAATGATGTTTGATTCTCCAAATGTTCACAAAATAAATCTCACAAAGGAAAACGTTTCCGAGACACCCAAAAACCTTTGTCACGTTCGAAGTAAGAGAGCCAATTGCTTTTGGAAGGGGTGACTGTATGCTGAGTGTGGTAAAATGGCGTAGATGGAATCATTTCATACCGGACGAGTTGGCCGTGCGGTTAGGAGCCCACAGCTGTGAGCTTGTATCTGGGAGAGAGTGGGTTCGAGCCCCACTGTCGGCAGCCCTGAAAATGGTTTTTCCTGGTTTCCCATTTTCACACTAGGCGAATTCTGGGGCTGTGCCTTCCCATTCCTATGCCTTTCCTGCCCATCGTCGCCATAAGACCTCTCTGTGTCGGTGCGACGTAAAGCAACTAACGAAAGGAAAAAAGGAATCATTTCTCCCTCCACTAATATCGGTACCCCAATCCACGCGGTGTTACCAGTGTGATAGTGCAGTGGTCAGGTGGCCAATTTCATTATACCTGTGATTCAGCCGCCCCTTCCAATGTACTTTTATGCAACCCGCAATATTAATTCCGTCCTGTAAATAATTATGTGCTCTGCCGGTATGCTCAGACAGCACAACCGGATATCTCGGTATTTACCACCACACCATGATAGGATGCCGTAATATTATACTCGTATCAAACACTGGAAGGCATGCGTTTGCCTTCCAGATCATACGAACCTGACACACCGGGGAAACACTAAAATGATATTGTGACCACAGTAAACAAAATACATGCTATAAGCTGCACAGTGTGCTGTACGGAACCATAGCGTAGAATTGTAAAGGCGCAGCGGAGAGGTCTTACGTGTGAGGTGGGAGGTTCTAGTCCGGGGCGAAGGTTGCATATGTTTTAAATATTTATTCAATACGTACCGCACGTTATGCAAGTTCATTACCCGTTTTCATGTAAACTGTTTGTGAATGAATTTGTATGTGGCCCTAAGAACGGCCGATTAGTTCGCAGGCGGGCACATACGGACCGGAAATAGTAGTAACGCAGCTGCCTTGACAATGTTTTATCGCAGCAAATGCTCGATGTAATGACCGTTTTGGTTTATGGACATTCGAGCCCTGTGTCCAATAGATCGTCTTGCGCGCTTAAGCATTCCAGGCGTAATTTCTCGTCAGGCGTCCGTGATGATTGCTGGAGCTGTTCGGGGTTTCCCGGCGCTTAAGTGCAAACGACGTTCTTCAAATGCCCCCCCCCCCCCCCCACAAGTACGTTCTGGTGGGCCAAGAAACAGGGCATCCTCGTCCTATCCATTTCCCTGGCAGTTCCTCATTCAGATGGGTACGACCGGTTAAAGTCGAATGTGGCGGAGCTCTATCCTGTTGCATCAACATCGTCAAACGATCGTGCCAGTGCACATCCTCCAGCAGCAATAGGAGTTCCTGGCGCAGAAAGTGCAGGTAGCGTGGGCCCGTCCAATGGACCTCAAATAAATAAGGTCCAATCAGGCGATCTCCCAAGATTCCACACCACTCGTTCACTCCCCATCGTAATTGATGGGCCGCCTGTCGCACCAAATGAGGATTGTTCGAACTCCTGTAGTGCATGTTGTGGTGATCGATATTCCCATTATTGTGCAAGCACGATTCGTACGAGTACAAAATGTTCGATACGAATGCTGCATCATTGTTCAGTCTGCCTAAGAGCCACCGATAGAACTCCATTCGAGCTTCAAAATCCTGCCCAAGGAGCTCTTGGATTAGCTCAAGTTGGTATGGGTGAAATGTATGTTCATGCAGTATTCGCCAGACGGACGGCTGCCTGGTGTACACCCGTTGTGCTATCGCCCGTGTACATATGTGTAGATTATTACGAGCTGCCTGCAGAATGGCCTCTTCTGTTTCACCGGATGCAATGGATCTATCGCGGACTGACGTCTGCTTGGAAGTAATTCCTGTTGTCCTTAGGTGCCTTTCAACACGGCGGAATGTTGTAGTTGCTGGGTGTCACCTGTCGGGATATCGTTCCTGGTGCAGACGTAGTGCCTCGCATGCGTTTAGTCTTGCTTCCCTATAAACAAAAAGCATGTCAACGTATTCCTGTGGAAAACATGACGAATGGCAGCAGATATTACATTCTGGCCCACCGGGCGAGTTGGCCGTGCGCGTAGAGGCGCGCGGCTGTGAGCTTGCATCCGGGAGATAGTAGGTTCGAATCCCACTATCGGCAGCCCTGAAGATGGTTTTCCATGGTTTCCCATTTTCACACCAGGCAAATGCTGGGGCTGTACCTTAATTAAGGCCACGGCTGTTTCCTTCAAACTCCTAGGCCTTTCCTATCCCATCGTCGCCATAAGACCTATCTGTGTCAGTGCGACGTAAAGCCCCTAGCAAAAAAAAAAAATTCTGGCCCCAAGGTGAATAACAGTGTCGTTCTACTGTTTAAATGTGGTAAACGTGGGCCTGTGTTTACGTATTCAAACATCGTATCGATGCAAGAATATTTGATCGATTCAGGATTCGAACCGCCGATGGCACATTCCGTCGATTTCTAGGTTAACGCCTAACCACATCCGCTACGCTACGCTGCGGGGAACATGCTGGTAGTAAAACGAGAGCAGAGTACTTACGCCATCCAGTTCGGTGTTTAAGGTATGAATTGCTGCACTTCTCCTAGTTTCATGCATTGATTGCCCTCTTCGTTACACAAGGTCACGAGGCAGACATTAACATATTTACATGGTCAAAGGACGTCGCTACATTATTTCAAGGCGTCATGTTTTGCGAGCGGACGATATAACCTGTCGGTAGTGTTCAGAATCGTGAGAAACATGTGCTCACTTCTTATTAGTACCATAAAATACGCCTGCAGGGGAATTGCTACCTTATAACCATGTCACACTTTAGTTAGGTTGCAAAAACTAAATTGGAAAGGTCCGCTGAGTAACACGGTATACACTTTAATACAGGTCCGTAAAGAAACTGATCATAGGTTAATGAGCTATAAGAATGGCATCATTTTCCTTCCAAAGTGAATTCCCTTTCCAAAGTTCTTCCCGGCTGGCTGCTAGATGGCCCAGTGGAATGTTCAACTATTTTTTAAATCATAAGTACAAACATTCACCATTTAGATTAGAAAATAATAGATACATTATCTTCCTGGACTTTAATATCTTGGCCTTCTAAATTAAAGCGCTATGGAGTGGTGATAAGATAATTCGAATAATAGCGTGGATATCAAAGTTCGTAACGCTGAGTTAGAGTGAGGTTAGAGATCTCGTTCACTAAAAATACTGCCCCCTCTCTGCTTTCTGAATGCTCGTGTCTGGATTAAGCCACTCTTCCTCTGTAGGGTATACCCTGGTTAGTGCCGTTATTTCTTTGCTTTGCTTTGATAACATCACTGGTGATGCTTACTAGCACCCCACGCTTCAAACCCAAGCGAATTGTTTCAACCGGGTGAGTTGGCCGTGCGGTTAGGGCCACGCAGCTGTGAGCTTGCATCCGGGAGATAATGGGTTCGAACCTCACTGTCGGCAGCCATGAAGATGGTTTTCTGTGTTTTCCCATTTTCACACCAAACAAATTTACCTTAATTAAGGCCACGGCCGCTTCCTTCGCACTCCTAGGATTTTCCCATCCCATCGTCGTCATAAGAACGATCTATGTCGGTGCGAGGTAAAACCAATTGTAAACAAATGTCTTTCAAGGATCATGAAGTAAGCTCTCCCACATATCTTGTAGTCCTTGGATTATGCCCCTGTCGGGGAACTACTTAAAATGCCAAAGGATAAGAATTTATTTTCAACATTTAAAATTTGTTTCAGTTCAATTTACTCTGACCCTTTCCTGTGGTAGAAGTGACAACAGCTGACGAACGGTCAACGTTGACTATTCTTCATATATTATTCCGCAATAATAAGGAAACTCCTTCAGTGTATCATCTAGAGTTTAGCTACTAACACGGCATCTAAAGCTAGAGAATACTGGCGGGAGTAAATATGATTAAAATAACTTTACATCAGCTGCATCTACGTATGATGAAAAAGAACATTATGAAGGCAGAGAATAAACTTCAGCTGTTTAGAACAATATTTTACAGCGTTGACTCGCTGGAATTTCTTGACTCAGCGAAAATGAAACCTCCTACTTCCATTAACTTAATGTTTGTAGGGTAAATTTTATTTCTCTTACGGAATTCTCTGTTAATTATTAGAGTACTCATTATTTCCTGTTAGTCGGTCATACTACATTAATATCCATTCGTCCACCACCACTTCCCAGTGCGTTTATATTAAATCATTTTATTTACACGCCCTAATTAATTCGACTCATTATTTAACGACATGACTAAAAGACGCTAATGATATTGAATTCATATTATGGGATATGTATTACAATGCATGAAAGGCAAATCTCAGAACATAAGGCTAATTTAAATATGATTGATACCATTAGCCTGAATATCGATTGTTTATTTCTAAGTGCCGGTATCGAGGAGACACTCTATATCTGAAAGTGTTTACGATTCGCTTTTAAATAAGAGTAGGAATATTCACAGGGTGATTATTTTCAGGTATTTGGTGGATGATTTGCTTAGGACACGCCGACATAATAAGTGAGAAACGTCATGTAAGTATTTCCCCCATTAGTTTTTGGATACCTTTGATATAGGCGTTTCGAATAAATGCAAATTAATCAGCTAAGAATGTACCGTTGTGGCACTATTAAAGAGATATTCGAAAAATATTTTATGATCTTAATTCTGTATGGATTGTTCTGAAATTAATGTAATAATTTACAGAAATGTAACTTCACCATTTTTGGTTCACATGATTGGGAGTCAATCCTATTACTAAACTACGCATACTGATACTCAACAATGAAAAAATTTAGTCCTTGTTTCAGCACCCCGAAGCCCTGTGAGTGAGGGACACAGATGAAGAATGCGCCCACGGTATCCTCTCCCTGTCGTAAGAGGCGAAAAAAGGGGCGACCAAGGGATGATAGACATAGAACCATGAGACTACTTGAGATTACTACCTTTAAGTGAGGAGCACCATGGGTCGACGTTACTTACCACAATGTGAGGAACACCATTCGTTTATGTTTCCTAGGAGCAGTACCATTATATGCGGAACATCAGGGGTCTGGGCGATGCCTGTGATTAGTACCATCGTGTGAATCCCACCGTGGCGGGGGAGTTGGCGCTCGGATGCAAAGACTGGTGTCTAGCGGGAATAGGTGCCGAGCGCTGCGCTCGAATGGGTTGGTTCCACTGTGTTCAGAATTGGTCTGCGTTTGCTATGAGTAGCACCACTATATGAAGAACACCATGGGTCTACGATGCCTGTTATTAGTACCACTATGTGAGGTACACCACGGGTTTGTGCATCACCCGCGGTTCGTACCACTATGTGAGGAACACTATGGGTCTGCGTTGCCTGAGGGTAGTACCACTATGTGAGCAACACTATGAGTATACGTGGCCTGTGATTAGTACCACTATGTGAGGAACACCACGGATCTAGCCGGTGCCCGTGATTAGTCTCACAATGTGAGGAACAACATGGGGCTCTGTTGCCTGTGAGTGGTGCGATTATGTGTGACATACCATGTATCTGCATTACCTGTGATTAGTACCACCATGAGAGGAACACAATGAGTCTGCGTTACCTGTGATTTGTACCACTATAGGAGGAACACCATGGCTCTGATTTACCAGTGATTAGTACCGTTATGAGGTGCCGGTGACCTGGACTTTTCACACCAGAAGAATGCCGGGACTCCATCTCAAGTCCACAGTCGCTTTCTTCCCAGTTCTATCCCATCCCCGCCATAAGAACTGTCTGTGTCTGTGCGACGTGAATTATGCAGCTGCCAGGATGAGTAGCTCAGACGGCTAAGGCGCTAGTATTCTGAATCCAACTTGGCAGGTTCGATCCTGGCTCAGTCCGGTGATATTTGAAGGTACTCATATACGTCGCCTCGTGTCGGTAGATTTACTGGCACGTTGATGAACTCCTAAGGGAATAAATTCCAGCACCTAGACGTCTCCAAAAACTGTAATAAAGTAGGTAGTGGAACGTAAAGCCAATAACATTATTATTATTATTATTATTATTATTATTATTATTATTATTATTATTATTATTATTAAATCTGAAGATGTCTGTTTGATGGCTGATGTCATTGCGATGCAATTGTAATATGTGCACGATACAAAGAGTAGCCCATGGCACGAACTGTAACAATTCCTGGATGTTTGTGAGACCTTACGTTGGGTGTAATCATACGATGGAATGTGAGCTAAACCTACAAAAAGGATTTCTCTTACTTGTTATCGATCAAATTTATGATTGGTTGTACCTAACTCTAGGAATGCTAACTAATACCAGGAGACATGAACGCCGAAACCTCGTCGGCTTGTGCTTCTTTGAATGTGAGCTGCATTCAACGTTCTTAACAAGCATGCGATGTTGAGATTTGAAGAGCGGTGAAAGAGAACTACTGCGTAATACAACCACACATGTTCGAGTGCAGTTTCAAACCACATTTCCAATTACTTCTCTTATTCTGGTTGGATATTTCTATGTCAAGAATGTTGATAAAATATGCAATATATTCCTCATGTTCGCAGGAAATTGTGAATAAATTTCAGATTTCTGAACGACATCACGTATAATATCAATATGTACGGCACTTAAATTTCAGGGTCTGCCTGGCCGAGGCCGTAAAGAAGTGCTCGGTTTACCTGAAAGGACGTGGGTTCCGATCCCCGTCAGGAAGTAGAAAATTTAAGAAACTAGATTTCCACTTATGGAACGGCTTAAGGCTCTGAGGTTCACTCAGCCTACACAAAAATTGAGTACCAGATTAATTCATGGGGGCGAAGGCGGTCGGGTACAGAGCTAACCATAGTATCCCACTTAGTGCCGAGGCTAATTATAGTGTAAGACGTTTTCTTTCCACTCTTCCAAGGACCGTCATGGACTGTATGCAGATGACTTTGCTATGCTCTGCTCTGCATTGCTTTGCTTAGCTTTGCTTTACATAAACTGTGTCTTCAGGAGAAACAGGCTATGATCTGTATATGTGTGGACTATATCTACGTTTCACCCAGTATGGAAGAGATAGGATCATTGTGATAAAATGAGTAACATGGCTACGGTGTCTGGAACACGCAGTTATGAGCTTGCACTCGGTAGGTTGGTGGTTCGAACCCCACTGTCTGCATTCACAAGGAAGGTTTTCCGTGTTTGCCCATTTTTACACTATCACACCTTACTTAAGGCCACGATCGCTTCCTTCCCTCTCCTATTCCTGCCCTATCCCATCGTCGCCATGAAACCTCCCAGTGTCGGTGTGACGTAAAACAAATATCATTCTGGTCAGCAATGCACAAGCCTCTACAATACATGGAGGGAAATCTGTCATTAGAGACATTTCTTTCACTAGTCAATTGCACAGGTTGATGAGTTACTCAGTTGACTCAGATGTGATGAGCACAACTACTAAGTCCCTACCGCTACTAGTGATCGAGCCTCACACCTCTCAGTATTTTTTTTGCTAGGGGCTTTACGTCGCACCGACACAGATAGGTCTTAAGGCGACGTGGGATAGGAAAGGCCTAGGAGTTGGAAGGAAGCGGCCGTGGCCTTAATTAAGGTACAGCCCCAGCATTTGCCTGGTGTGAAAATGGGAAACCACGGAAAACCATCTTCAGGGCTGCCGATAGTGGGATTCGAACCTACTATCTCCCGGATGCAAGCTCACAGCCGCGCGCCTCTACGCGCACGGCCAACTCGCCCGGTAACCCTCTCAGTATTATCTTATCCTCTAAACATCCGCGGCTGTCCATTTATCCTTTGTATTGAATTACTGTAATCCTTTAACGTCTACATTGGATATGTTTGCAAATGTTCCATGTAACATACCCAAGTAATGCGTACTCTGGGAAGTTACCCCTACGCTAACGAACTGAGAAATTGTAGGTTAGTGGTTTGACCACAATTCAGAGCATATTTCGACGAATGCCTTTAAAACTGTTCATCTCAGATTTTCTCCAGGCAAACGCTTGACGTTTTCTAACTATATAGCTCAGAGTTTCTGTCCAACTCCACATCCAAATCGCACTTCTACAAACCTTACAAATGGGTTTCCATTGACACAAGTACACGGAGCTTGTAAGCATTATTGACTCGTTTTTTAAATATGGAACATCAGCAGCAACTGATTTTATGTGGGACTGCTAAGTCTTGCAAATGTATATGATGGTATAATATTGATCCGTGAATGGTATGTGAAATTAAATTACTGAAACGGAATTTTTGAATTAGTCTTTCACACATGATGAACGCGATTGATTGTATTTCACCTGTGGCCATAATATATAACCTACATTTCATTTTTTGTTGATGATTATACTTCAAATATCTAGTAGGAAAATCCACAGCCTGTTTCCAGTCATTTTACCGGGTCAGGAATAGAATGAATGAAGCCTCGTTCTAGCGGCGAGGATGGGAATTATGCCGGCTGCCGAAGCCTGTCACACTCCTCTGGGGCAAGGATTAATGAATGATTAATGAAATGAAATGATATTGGAGATTGTTGCTGATTTTTGTCTGATTTTGTTTGCTACTGTGGTGACATGAATGGAACGTTCATCTTTCCTTGGCAAAGCGTATGGTTGGTAAAATTACTCGGTACCATTCCAACATCTTCCTGGATGCGATATTTATTGGAACTATAAATTTACTGTGACCAGTAATCTCATTCTGTGCCTTACGTACATTCGAAGAACAGCTAACGAGGTACGTCTCAATTAAGTATAAAATTATACCAGAGAAACCTCATTTGCGTTTCACGGATTGGAGGTTAATCGAGAAGGTTATCAGCTTCGGTTAATTCTTTATCTAGTGTTATAATGTCACACTAACACACATGCACTCGGCGACGCTGGGATATGACTGAATAAGGACTCGGTAGTTAGCGACCGTGGTCTTAATTAAGATACAACTCCGACACGTATCTAGTGTGGAACTGGTAAACTGTGGAAAGCTAACTTCAGGGGTACTGACGGTAGAATTCAAACCCACTCTCTCCCAAGTTCAAGCTTACAGCTAAACGTCACGCACCTCATGGCTAC
This sequence comes from Anabrus simplex, assembly GCF_040414725.1. NCBI lineage: Eukaryota > Metazoa > Arthropoda > Insecta > Orthoptera > Tettigoniidae > Anabrus > Anabrus simplex. The sequence goes on along the minus strand of NC_090266.1, from coordinate 391,351,882 downwards.
CTCATTCGCAGGTTTGATTAACATTCCCCTTTCACTTATTGAGTAGTATTGAGTACAATTTTTAAAACTAATGCCACTGAATGACGTGAGATTACTTTTATGGCTATTTAACGTTGCACCAATACTTTCAGGTTTACGAAATCGATGCGATAGGGAAGGACCAGGCCTGGGAATTATGTGAACGTGGCCTTAATTAAAGTACAACCCCAACATTTTTCTTGCGGGAAAACGGAAACAACTGAAAGCCATCCGCTGTGTTCCGACTGTGAGATCCTACCCCACCATCTGCCGAATACAAGCCTATAGATAGACGATGCGTTCCATCTAACCAACTCGCTCAGTGAATACTGGGAGAATACCTGGTAATGAAATGGAGTATATTATTTTCAGCCTGAACCTTTGTCCATTCTCCCTGAGCGTCTGTATTTGAATGCAATTATTGCCAGTCGGTGGGTAACATAGGGGCAGCATGTGAATCATAGGACTGAAAGGCTCGCGTCTTTCATTAGAATTACGTGGTTTCCACAGGGAAATTAATCAGAAATAGTTCCCTTGATATGCACTGGACCATATCACAGAGTACGAATTCAGCCAAGGGAACACGCCATTTTGATGACAAAGTAGCTAAGAGCAAGGCTCTTATTAATAGGTAGAGTTAAATATCACCGTATCTTGGATCTGGTTTTGTTAGCATCGCAATGCGGTATTCTAAAATTAATTTCATAGCTGTGCGTGGTAAGAGAAAACGGAAGAACAGAGGAAGAGTTAAGTAGTTCATTTCGTTCTGTGTTACGGCATATTTCAAAGCTTTTATGAGTGGGATATTTCTCCGCACTAATTAAAGCCAAAAGTTTAAATATTACCTCCATTCGAGTGTTGAGACATCCAAGCCAGTCCCAGAACTAAATAACTGCATTCACTCATACTTCTGCTAATACTGACTAACGAGAAGGCTATGCTGTTCAGGCCACATGGCTGGGTTCGAACCCCACTCTCGGCAGCCCTGAAGACGGTTTTCCGTGGTTTCCTATTTTCACACTAGTCAAATTCTTGTGTTGATTCTTCCTTCCAAGTTCTAGTCCTATCTTGTCTCTTCGGCGCCATAAGACCTATCTCGGTCGGTGGAACGCGAAACTATTAGCATACTGTCTACAGTACATGTACTGAAGTAGCACAGTTTATCAAACTATTTTCTCGCTCACAAGCACACGAGCGTAAGTAACAAGCTCATGGAACCCCTTGTATGAAGCACGAAAACATTAAAATAATATCAGCTAATCTGTTTCCTGTCCAGAACTGTGTCAGGTAATACTGAACCCATAATTCTACGGTAAGTTCAAGGGTTCAATACGTACTGTGGGAAACTAAAAGCAAAGCCATTTCGTCACAGGCCATTGAGACCCACTGGGAGAGTGGAAGGTAAAGGCGTCTACGATTAATGGTCTCATCATTAAATGGAGTATACTGGTAAGTCTTACTCATGACTTATTTTGGGAAATCCTTGGACAGTTTTGCAGATACTTTTGAAAAGTATCACTCACCTGCCACTTAGTCCTTGTGTGATATAGGCCTAACCTCAATAGTGACCTCTCCAGCAGAGGTATCTTCAATTATTGCATCTTTGGACATCTCAAAATCATGTGGTCCCGATGACGTACCCGCAATAGTTTTGAAATAATGTGCATCTGAGCTAGGTAGGACACTTAGCATCGTAATAAGTATGGCATTATCGTCAGGGTATTTTCCGTGTGAGTGGAAAATAGGTTACGTCATACTAGTGTTCAAGAAAGGAGACAAAATGTTGTTGGATAACTATAGGCATGTTGTGTTATTGTCCCTGATTTCAAAGCTGGCAGAGAAGATCGTGTATAAAAATTGTACAGTTCAGTTTCACAGTATATTAATATACCTGAACATGGTTTTGTACAGAAATGCTCTACCATGTCCAATATGGCGGTGTACATCAATTTCATTTCAGAATTTCTGGATAGGAAGCAACAAGTGGATGTTGTTTACATGGACTTCTCCAAAGCCTTTGATTCAGTTCAACATGATTCTCTACTCATCAAATTGTCAGTATATGAAATAGGAGGAAGTGCTTTGGAGTGGATTAGAAGCTATCTCACTAATGGGGGTTGCGTAGTAAAAGCTGATGGTATTATGTCAAAGCCGTACCACCCTACTTCCGTTGTCCCCCCCACAAGGCTCTTTACTGGGCTCTCTTTTCTTCGTCATATTCATACATGATATAACAACATTTATAAAACAGAGTAATTGCCTCCTCTACGATGACGATCTAAAGATCATTAAGGTGATAAATAATGATTTGGACTGTAAGTTTCTACAGTCTACGTTAAACCTCCTAAGTAACTGGTGTAAAAAGTGGCTGCTTTGTTTGAATACTTCAAAATGCAGTGCAATTACATTTTTACGTAAGTTGGAACCGGTAAATTACCTTTACCATTTACGAAATTATCAAATAGCCCGTGGGAATGAAATAAATGATCTTGGTGTGACACTTTCAAATTGTTACGGTCTTTCCTTCGAGAAAGATTTTGACAAGATTTCTAGGAAAGTGTTTAAATCACTCGGCTTTCTGAAAAGAAACTGTGCCAAATTTGTTTTCCTAGAACTCTGATAACTTTGTTTTGCACTCTGATCAAGTCATCGTTAGAGTATATTTGCGAGGCGTGGCTACCTTCTCAGCAGTATTTAATAAAAAACATGGGAATAGTCCAAGTAAGGTTCATGAAATTGATCAGCTACAAAGGTTTGGTTATTTTGTCTCTCTTATGAGTCTTTTTGTGAGACAATGAGTGTGAGGACATTGCACTCACGCCGCAGATGTGCCAATGCCCTCGTTCTTTTATAAGTGTCTGGCGAATAGAGTGGATTGCTCAACATTATTGGAGTTGATTCGATTACATGTTCCTTGTCTCAATACTAGGCAGAGGTATATTTTTATCTACTTAAAGTGAGAATTGTAGCTCGGGCTAACTCATGGCTTCTGAGGGCACTAACATCACTGAATGAGGTGGGTGAATCAGTGGATCTTTTCCAATCACCCCCATCTAAAATCAGACGTGCCCTAACGATCTCATGAATGTAAGGCCCTCTCTGAAAAATATGTAAATATGTGTATGTAAATGTTTCTAGATGTAGTTTAATACTGTCAATTAATTAAAGATATTCAGATTTATTTATTTATTTATTTATTTATTTATTTATTTATTTATTTATTTATTTATTTATTTATTTATTTATTTATTTATTTATTTATTTATTTATTTATTTATTTATTTATTTATTTATTTATTTATTTATTTAAGGTGTTGTAAGTATGCATATGTAAATGTCTCTAGATTTAGTTAGAACTTGGTTATTATTTTAGGAAATTAGTGTAATTTATTTAAAGTGTATTTGCTGTATGTAATGTTTTAGTGAAATATCTTTAATTTGGCAAATAACCTGTTGATACATAACTCTATCTATCTATCTATCTATCTATCTATCTATCTATCTATCTATCTATCTATCTATCTATCTATCTATCTATCTATAACCAAGAAGCGCGACATTCGAGTGGCACCGTCAACGTCTTCTCACCAAGGCGGCCGTGGGTTGTATACCGACCAATGCACGTAAGGTTTTGGAATGAAAATTCGCTTCCCTGTCGTTCGGATTCCTCGTAAAACTGGAGGTCTCGTGTAGATGATCACTATATTAGCAATCAAGTTTGTTTGCTTCCTTAACTAAATTCATTATTCTCCTAGGTAACGTAATCCTTCCCAATATGCCTCACATGACATCACTCTCGAAGCCGATTCGTAATAATAATAATAAAAATAATAATAAAAATAATATCACTTGTTTATGTCCCTTCTATCGTCATCGGATTTAAAAGACGTCGGACTATCACATTTTGGTCCCACTAGATCCCTTTAACGTGCCACCGACGGTCAACAAAGTGAACTTGTCACTATTTAAACAGCCTGAAGAGCTCAGCCAGGACTGAATCCCCTATCTTGGGAACAGAGTACCAGTAATTAAGCCACTGCTCCACTGAGGGTGGCATAGCGCGAAGCACCAAAGACTTACGTATGAGCTATATTGAGGCATGCTAGATATGGTAAAGGATGAGCTAGTTTGTCATTACTTTTCTCAATGAGCCAGAAAATGTTTTGCGGTAAGTTACATCTTTCACAGTATCAACAGGTACCGGCCGTAGTTCTCAAACGTTTAATCTACACCATCCATACCTCAGCAGCCTCTTATAATCACAGATATAAATAAGAAAGCTGCGGTTTTCTGTAGCCTCATTCGTTTTTCACAATTATTCTTCGAGGATGCTGCAAGTAAATGAAATTAATCTGCGTTACTTGATGTGCCATTCCCGCCTCATAAACTTATGGGTATGAAAATCTTGCTAGCAATTAACAGACTGGCCACTGTAGCCAATCCATGATTGAATGTCACATACTTTGAGATATTAAAAAGTTTAGGAAGGTAGTTTATGTCAGCACTTGGACTGGTGGCTGTATTGAACTGGCTATTACAAGAGCGGAACAGGCATGACAACCATATCGCAAGTAACCTTTAACTCAAAATGTTTGCTCAATAACAACGAATATTATGAAAATTACGAACGTCGAAGGATTAGATAATCCAATGTGCTTTGAGTGTCTGAAGGTCATGCTGAGGTGTATCCTGTATAAGATTAAGTCTGTCTGCAAACGTCAACGAATGATCCGATGTTAAGAATCTCTATTTGTGTAATTAAATATTCCGATTTAAAAGTCGTGTAGGAGTAAGAAGTTTTAAAATAAAAATCCTTTACTTATTACTTGTTATTCGTAATGTGTAAGGAATTGTATATGCATCTTTGTTCTTGTGAATTGAATGCAAGATTCGTTACGTTTTATCTCTTTTATTATATCCTTTAGTTTTTGAACAGACCCTATGCTGATAAATACTTTTGTTCGGAATAAGCTATTGAGGATTTGTAATTTCCGTGCTTTTCTCCTGAATCACCGTGTACGCAAACACATTGACAATACAAGTGAAAACAGTTCTTTTGGCTATTCATTTATATAATTGATGGACCTTCACAAAAAGCAATATAATTCCTGTTTAGTTCCGACCGGAAAAGCTGTATCCGTGAAATATCACGTGGAATACCAAAAGGAGAACGTTGTGCTTCCTGCATATTGCGATAATGAGCGGGTGTAATCGCTCATATCCAATATTGATTGATGGGCATGATGTGTTACGGATTGCCTGCCCCTGACCACGCTTATGGATTAATACAACATCGAGATACTCTTTGTATAATTACTGCATAAAATATTAGAGTGATGAGAGTATGCCAGAAATTGAAACGAAATCGGCTTATGGAAATATGTATACAGCGGTTCCACAATGGACTACTCTGTAATCTGTACTGCACACGACGAACAAACAGATAATTCTACTAACTACATGAAATCCAATTGATTTTTAAAACTACGTTCGTATAGGTCAACACACATATAGTTCAACAATCTACTATCTAATTTATTATGATATATAGCAAAGCAAAAGCAAAGTTATCTCTGTACAGGCAACGAAGGCCCTTAGAGGGGTGGAAATTAAAGGCTTCAACCAATCGTAACCTCAGCACTTGGTGGGGTACATTGGTTAGCTTTTTTGACTTGGTGAACCCACGTCTTTTAGTGTGAATCGAGCGTGCCTTAACCGCCAGGCAGCCGCTTCATTTTGATATTTACCAAACCAAAATGAATAAGGACGTTGACGAGCAAAACGCTATGACTATCTCATGGAAGCACATTAGTGACCATGCAGTGAATATGCTCAACGTTTTGTTTCGTCTTCACTTCAGCATCTCTTGGAAGTCAGTTATGTGGAACGAGATATCGTAGACAATAAATCCTCTCCACTGAAGATAACCATTCTTGCCCATTTGCTTTCGTCCTGATAGCCCTATCGAGGATCACACTTCGCTGGGGAGTGACGTTGCCTAGCGTATGTTGGTGTCATGTCCCCATTAGAGTAGCCCCGTCGTGGTAGGTGGGATACTGTAAAGCTTACGGCACTAATGGAAAGTTCACAGATCTAAAATCCCGATAGTATGAAAACAAAGAAACATTTGAATATAAGTAAAATAAGTACATGAATAGTAGGAGCTCAGAGGGAAAGTCACTTATAGGGAAAGAGGATACGGCAGAAGAAAGGTTTCGGCAAAGTATTGCATAGATGAATCGAGGTATCTTACAAGAAACTGAAGATACCATCGATGATAATGGGTTGGAAAACCCAATATAGAGAAGAGTATCCGAAATAATTGGGAGACCTAAGTATGAACATTGAATTGGGAGTTGATGATATTGCCTCAAAATTGATGGATGCCTTTGGAGAATTAGGCTCGGCAATGTCATTCATCGTTTCTTCATAAGATGTATGAAACACGAAAATTAACATATGATTTCAGGATCAAGGTTGTTTCCATAATACCAAAGAAATGATGTGCTGGCAATTCCGAAAACTACCGCAGCATTAGTTTTAGTATCTCCCATGTGTAAAATTTTAACACCAATTATTATTTGCGTCTTAATGGAAACATATTTTGAAGCCAAATTCGGAGAAGATTAGTTTAACTTTCGAAGAAATTTGAAAACACGTGAAGCAACATTGACCCTACATCTGATCTTAAAACATTGACTAAAGATCAAGCGAATGTATACGGATACGGAATTTGTAGACCTGAAAAAGGCGTTTAATAATATTAATTGGCCAAGCTCTTGAATACAGTTAAAGTGATTGGAATGAAGTAAGAGGATGGAAGTGCTATTTATACTTTGTGTAAACGTTTAGGGAAGATGAATCCTGGAGGCCATCAATTAATATTGCTGCTTGAATAGTAAAATAACCAACGACGGCAGAAACAAAATGTCGACATGTTAAAAGAAGAAATAACTCTCTTAAGGAAATATTTCCTCACGTTAGGCACATAGAGTATATACGTATTAGAAAGAGGTTTCTAAGGATTTATAAATGAAGCTTAACACATTATGGAGGAGAAATATGGATAACAACTGAAGCCGAACGTAAGGAAATACCAGTCTTTGAAATACGGTGCTGCAGAAGAATAATGTAACGTGGTGGGGATATGAAATAAACACAACTGGTGGCGATCCAATTTTATGACTAAAATCTATTTACTCTTAATTCAATTCACACGAAAGCACACACTAATTAACAGATAGCACTCTCTCAACTCACACTAACTCAGTTACACCGGTTGTTCATTCTATGTCTTGCAAACTAACACAAGTACATATTACACACTGTTTCACGGTCACTTACACCAATACAGTTCCACAAGTATGCTCGCTGTACACTATCACAGGCACACAGTTCACATCTTTCGAATAACACAGTCTCACAATTCTGTACGCCGTACACTATCCATCACAACGCCCTCTGGCACTCTTCCATTGATGGTACCCTCGTCTTCGTTAACTGTCCCTCGCTGATTCCTCATAGAAATGCATCTGAGACACAAGGTTCACTTCACAGCAGCTGGACACGAGAGGTGCGACTCTTTGACGACAGACATAACAGAATGACAGACATGGCTCACGAGCAGAACATTCATATCACGTCACTGACTGCTCTCTCTCGATTATCGCACTCAACCGACTTACTTGCGTCAGCCCACCTTAAATAGGTAGGCAGACTTCTCGAGATACTTCCCAAAAGAAGACGTCTCCAGATTTTTTTCGATTTGGAACGATCTGGATTTACCTTCCAGATTTTTCCAGACCGTCGGAAGCCGCCAGCGAGACGACAAAGTGACGACAGAGACGTGGACTGGCCTTGCGCGGCAGGCTCGTTCTGCTGATTGGTTGTCCGCGCGGAAAGCGGGGCTGGGCCAACATCACGTTGTGACGTCGGCGGTTCCCAAGGCTTGCTCGTCCCCAAAGCCTTAAACGAAATGGCAGACACCGTCACAATATTCTAGGCGATATAGGTACAGTAAATCCGATCACAAATTAAGAGCCAGTGAGAGGAGAATTATTTTTTAAAAAGTCTAGGAGAAGAGCAAAATACATGGCACATACACTAAGACACCCAGAATGTGTTCATGGAAGTGTAGATAAGAGCGAATGTCATGAACAGATTTATGTACAGTATACCTACAGCTGTATGAAATAGTTGCGTACAGATGCAGAGGTTAGCACAGGAAACTGTGACAGGGAGCGTTAAATTACATCGGTCTATGGACAACTGGTCCAAAGAACAACTACAACATCAAAACCAAACAGCACACCTTCGGATAAATGTGAAGCCTAATTTGTAATGATTAAACATGAGGAAATGCGGATCATCAGTAAGCGACGTCAGAAGAGTCATCAAGCCATGAACACCCTTACTAACGGTTTACCGTTACAGTTGCCTTGTGAAGGGACTATGCAGCTACGTAAATATCTAATCACAACTACTGCAAACTAGATACATTCTCAGGTTCTCATTATTGTCCTTCTTCCTGGACTTTATCCCGATGTATTGGTGTCAGCACTCGTGTTTATCTAGCCGAGTTTTGCGGCCGTATATCCTTTCTGATGCCAAACCCTATGAGAACGGATGTATTCACTATTACGTATTTATGTGATGTTTGGTAGTGTTGTGTGCTGTTATATATAGATGAAGAGGAATATATTAAGACGATTACAAAAATACATTGTCCTCGAGCCAGAGGAATTACTCCTACGCAGTTAAAATCATTGAACCGCCTGGGAACTGAACGCAGCACTCTCTGAGCCTAAGGTCAACACGTTGACCATTCAGACAAGAAGCCGAACGACCCATTCTGTGGTTATCTGGATGTATTTTAACCACAGGCCATCATCGTCATTTTTCCTACCTTTAATGAAAATTATTGAACGAAATGGATGAGACCTGAAATACCTATGTTGTTTCAAGATGACAGAGAACTATCACTTGTGCTACCGCACATATAACAAATGAACAACTTTAGAAATGACTTAGTAAATCCCAAGTTATTTTAATATATTTCATTTAATATTCATTGGAAATATAAAACTATACAAATTGGAAAATATAAACAAGTTTGTAAAACAGTATACTTATTTCGTGCGGTCTGATTGTGAGCTGTCTTTAAATATGTCACTAGAACATACAAGAGTAGCAAGATGCATTTTTCTTACTATCAGAAACAGCATCTATATCTAACGACCACAAAAATATTTTGAGAACATAATTATTAATGATACAAAATACATAACACTTTCGTCCTGAAACTCTTTGCGTGAAAACTAAGAGGGAAAATTTTGCAGTATATTTGAACATAGTAACAGAACTTGGACTGCTGTAAGTTCGGAAGATGATTCATCATACTGAAATGGCATACGTTGAAGAGTAATAAATTATAAGTACCATGTTTGTTATTTATAAACCAAAATATTTAGGTTTATACGATAATGTAACGAATTTTCTGATTTAGTCCTTGACATAATTTGAATAAGGAATAGTGTGCTGTCTTTAAAATAGGACACTGAACTCTAAAGGGTTGTAATTTTGGCTCAAGTTCAACTATAACTAGCTGTCAGATATATATAAAATTACTCTACATTCCTCGAAGATCTCCGATCAATAAAAAGCAATTCTGAGGATAATTCTTGCTTTAGAAAGACGAGGGCTGTGCCACAGCTTAATACATCACCAAGTCTGAATATTACATTGCATAGTCTCGTAGTCCCATCGATTCATTGCTCTTTTCTTAAAGGCTTTACGTCTGCATTCCTATCCGAGCTTGATATTAAGTTTCGTATCTGAGGAGGTTCCGCTATCAACGAAACACAAGAGTATCGGTTCTACACTTGGATACAAGTTGTTGTTCAATTCTTCCAAGGTACTTTTCTGCTACAACGATCCTGTCGACCATACACAAAGGAGATTTAAACTTTTAGAGATAACTAGAAACCTCTGATTTCCCGTTGATCACGGTATACTAATAAAAGGGAACAGAATGTACTTTCTCTGATTCGTCAAGGATTAAACAGTAGGATTTTAACGTTTCTTTCGTTGATTTTCAGTCGAAGGAATTACCTAAAATGCTAAGTGTAAAAAGGTAATGTTAACAAATCAACATGCTTCTGCTGGATGATGCGAGGTCGTGCCTGAGGTAAATCAATATTAATGACGGCAGAATTTTCTTCCCTCCATACCTTTTGAAATATTTGATAAAGGGGGAGGTAGTTTGGTATGAGTACCTGATCAGGAAATAATTCTCCGTCTTTTTTAAAATATATCTATGAAAGAGTGTACTCAAAACCTAATTTATAATATAAATTTTGGTTTAAACTGATTAATGAAAGTGCTCTTGGCTCACAGGGGTAATTGTAAAGATTACTGTTTACGTATGGAATAAAGGCGACATTCCTATGATGAGTTCCGTTAGTCTGCGGCACAAATCCATAAAAAATGTTGTTATATATATAACGTAAGTTGTTACCATATAATGAACTTATAATGTAATTATCCAGTACACCGAGATCGATACCTGCAGTCACTTAAGTGCGGCCAGTATCCAGTATTCGGGAGATAGTGGGTTTGAACTCCACTGTGGGTAGACCTGAAGATGTTTTTCCGTTGTTTCCCATTTTCACACCATGCAAATGCTGGGGCTATACCTTAATTAAGGCCACAGCCGCTTCCTTCCCACTCCTAGCCCTTACCTCTAAAATCGTCGCCATTAGACCTATCTGTGTTGGTGGGACGTAAAGCAACTTGTAATTATCCAGTAAACCTGAGTAGAATGAATACGAAACGTTATAAAGTTCTAAATGAGTGACTTAATTAAGCGTTGTCAGAAGAACAAAGTATTGTTCGGTGAAATGTATTCTGAATAAAGATAAAATGTTTTCATAGCATATCATTGACTATATTTGAACATAAGGCGTGGGATTATGTTATTTTCTATTATTATAGGATACTAAGAATCATAGCATTATACTAAATAATAAATTGTTTGAAGATTGATAAATAAATAAATAAATAAGCAAATACAATGTGTGTATTAATAACTCTATCGACACCTAGGAATGCAAACCTTTTTTTTTTCGATTTAACAAATTTTACAGGAGAAACAAAAAAATCCCTTAGATTTAAAAGTCACTCTACAGAGATAATTACTGTATATTTTATAACACCTTAGAAACTTGCATATATAGCGAACTTGTAAAATATTTACATAATATGGCCGATACTGGACATGCGAGTTTTTCATGCTTTTACGGCTAAGAATGATGAGGTTTTTCAATATATATTCGGATAATATATTGTAACTCACATGATATGAAACGGGAAAATAATTTATTTTTTCGGGAGATATTGGCTACGAACACCACTGTCGGTACACCAGAGGATGGTTTTCCGTGGTTTCCCGTTTTCACACCAGTCAAATGCTTGGGCTTTGCCTTAATTAAAGCCACGGTCGCTTCCTTCGCACTACTAGACATTTCCTATCCCATCGACGCTATAAGACATATCTATGTCGGAGTGACTTGAAAAACAAAACAATTGAAAATGATACTTTATTCCTGTGACTGCAGCAGCTCATTGTATAACTTAATCTATCATTAGTTGTTTTATTTTATCAATTAAGCATTATTACATACAACTAACCTAAATTAGCTATTAATTATCAATGACCAACGAGGTTTTTACACTATGTTATGTGTACTCAAATATACATGGTTTAATAATTCGTCGCTGGCAAGCGGTATAATTCAGGGATTTTTTTCTATTTTTGTCAACGGACAGTTTGAAATACTAGGTTTTCAAACTTTGATCCAAATTTCTCAAGTTCAGAAAATTTCCGACTTAACGAGGTTTTCATTCTAGGTGTTGATTTATGCATAAATTTAACAACTATCTGCAAATTTAAATTCGTTGAATGGTCTGGCACTTATACAGTATTCAAAGTAATGATTTACAACATTGTTTAGCAAACCCTTCAACAGTGTGACTGGTGGCTTATGCTAATATAGAGGAGGGAGAGGAACTAAGTAACATGCATTTATGCAAGGCTATACATTGAATTTTGATTCTTGTTGATACATTATTATCTTTTCTTTTGATTTTAGTTCTATGAGAACCATACTTGTTTAAACGGAATGTTCCTGCCTAGCACTCGCTAGCCCTTCCTTAATATTGCTGCTTACTAACAGCACCCTTCTGTACAGATAAGTCAAGGCCACCCACCCTAAAGTAAGGGTGGAATGCTGGGGCTGTACCTTACTTAAGGCCACGGCCGCTTCCTTCCAACTCCTAGGCCTTTCCTGTCCCATCGTCGCCATAAGACCTATCTGTGTCGGTGCGACTTAAAGCAACTAGCAAAAAAAAAAAGTAAGGGTGGAGGTAACGAGACAGGAGACTGTCAACGTGGGTGCTTGTGAGCGAGGTGGCAATGAGGGACGTTATGTTACAATGTTGACTTTATTTCCTGCATCTGCCAACAGTGGTAAATATTTGTGTATTAAGCATATGGGCCTAAGTGTTGTGCCGTAAGATGCAAATAAACGTTATACTTAATTCGCATTAGTGATTATTGGCTAATAACACATACTTTGATAACCATGCTTTTTGGTCCTTTCTGTAAAACCAGAGATCTTAAAGTTAAGTTCTATGTTCTATAGTTGCAATACGAGCGAGTTGGTCATGCGGTTTGGATCGCGTAGCTGTGAGCTTGTATTCGGGAGATGGTGGGTTCGAATCTCACCGCCGGCTGCCCTGAGGGAGGTTTTCAGTGGTTTCCCGTTTTAACACCAGGCAAACGCTGGGGCTTTACCATAATTCGGGCCACGGCCACTACTTTCTCAGTCCTATCACTTTCCCGTCCTTGCATCGCCGAAAACGTTGGATGAGTTAGTGCGACGTTAAACCACTAGCAAAGAGACAGTAGCAGTAGTAGTAGTAGTAGTAGTAGTAGTAGTAGTGAACGATCTAAGATGGCTGAGTGGCTACAACGCAGTAAAGACAAAGACAAAAGAAAAAAGTCACCTCCGTACAGGCCATGAAGGCCCTTGGAGGAGTGCAAGGTAAAGGCTGCCACCATTGTTAACCGCGAACGTGATGGGGTAGAGTGGTTAGCTCTACGCCCGGCTGCCTTTGCCCCCAGGAATTAACCTTTTACTCATTTTTGGTGTAGGCTGAGTGAACCTCAGGGCCATATGCACCTCCGGAAGTGGAAATCTCGTTTCTTAAATTTTACGACTTCCTGACGGGGATTCGAACCCACGTCCTTCCTAGCGAACCGAGCATGCCTTTAGCGCCTCGGCCAAGCAGCCCCTGCTACAACGCAGTAGTAATAGTATTATTAGTAGCGCATACATTGTAGACTAATTAGGAGATATCTCGATGGAAATGTCTGCTTACAATAGTATATCAAGAAAATTAATAATAATAATAATAATAATAATAATAATAATAATAATAATAATAATAATAATAATAATAATAATAATAATAATAATAATGTTATTTGCTTTACGAGCCACTAACTACTAAGACTATTTTCGGAGACGCGAGGTGCCAGAATTTACTCCCACAAGAGTTCTTTTACGTGCCAGTAAATCTACCGACACGAGGCTGACGTACTTGATCACCTTCAAATACCACGCAACTGAACCAGGATCGAACCTGCCAAGTTTGGGTTAGAAGGCCAGCGCCTCAACCGTCTGAGCCACTCAGCCCGGCGCAGCAAAATTAATTATATGGAAACAAGATAGGTAAGGGTTATTCTGCCCGAAGGCAGGTCCGAACCTCCGCAGAGGTGTTCCTGAGCCGGCGTTTACGTGCGGAAGGGTGGCCAGTTCCTTTCCCCTTCTCCATTCCCTTACCCCCCACCAACAGCGCGTGGCAACCCATCCAACTCCTGACCACGCCCAGTGTTGGTTAACTTCGGAGATCTCACGGGATCCGGTGTTCCAACACGGCTACGGCCGTTGGCGGAAACAAGATATCAGAAGAAATTTTGCAGCTCCATGGCTGAACGGTCAGAACAGTAACCTTCTGTTCAGAGGCGTCTGAGTTCGAATCCCGGACGAGTTGTGAATTTTTATCTTAATTGATGAATTCCCTTCGCTTGGGGCTAGGTATTTGTGCTGTACCCAATATCTCTGCAACTCATACACCAGGCAAAATCCTATACACCATCACAATAACATGCATTGTCCTAAACACGGCAGATGACGCCCACCCTCGTCGCAGGGTCTGCCTTACAGAGGCTGAGCCAGGCTAGCAATAGCCACACAAAGTTATTATTATGGAATAAAATATATTGATACAGAATATTTCACAATAACAGAAGAAGAATAATAAGAATGAAATACATGAAATCGAGATACAAAATACAGGGTGTAACAATAAAATAGGCCAAAATTTTCAGGAAACTTCACACGTAGAAGAAGAACGTCTAAAACCTCGTATGTCCCAATGCTCTCCCTACACGGTATATTCCTTAAGACTGTTCAAGGCTCCCAGCCACCCGTTTATATGCAGTCCAACAGAATAATTTTCGTTGTGTTCATTTTCCTGTGCTAATGTGTAAAGGAAAATAGGCCTTACCATACCGTATTGTAGGGATGTTGTTTGCAAGCGAATTTACACATTCCTACAGTATATTGTAGAATATTTAAGGTTCATTTTCCTTTACACATAACCATAAGAAATCAAACACAACGAACATTGTTCTGATGGGCTGCATATCAACATGTTGCTAGGAGGCATGACCAGTCTTAAGGAATATACGGGGTAGGAACAGCATTGTGACATACGAGGTTTTAGAAGTAAGCCATCGATATGTTATACGGACATGGGTCAGAAAACGCTTTGTTTCCAGGTTAGAACCCATTTTCTGCAATTATACGTACTACGTTAATCATGGGAAACATTCAGAAACATAAGGTAACAGATCCCCTGTGTGTACGAGACGCATACGAAGAATACACCCACGGTATCCCCTGTCTGTCATGAGGCTACTGAAATGGATGGACTTAGTGCGGATATGGATTGTGGCTATGGGACCATGAATTTTACCCCCTGTGGTTGGGAGGGTTTAAATACATTCAAAAGTAATCCCTGCTTGCCGTAGAAGGCGACTAATGTGGTCATGTGGCTATCGGTCCCCTTCCTTTTCCTCTTTTTTCAAAATTGATGGTTCCTGGAATTACCATCCTGATTTCTCAGCTCTAAAGCGGAAAGCTCATTACCATCATCTTAGCTTCGCTCTTCAAATGATTATAACATGCCCCTTACGGGAAAGGAAATCGGCAACCCCTTTGCGCTTTGCAAAGACACAGCTCCCGGATCAGATAATGTACATCATCAGATGTTTAAACACCTCAGCGAGGATAGGCTAATATATCTTCATGGGGTGTTCAACCTAATCAAGATAGAGGGTGAATTTCCGTCACAGTGGCGATAGGGAACACTAATTCCTCTCCTCAAGCCTGACAAAGATCCTAAGTATGCAGGTAGTTACAGACCTATTTGCCATACAAACTTTTTGTATAAACTACTGGAAAGAATGGTGAATCACTGACTTGTGTGGTGTTTGGAGAAACGATGTCTGTTGTCTGTGTTACGGAGATATCCGTGGTAGGTAGAGGTGAAAGAAGGTGCGGGTGTGAATGGGTTTCAAGCTACGAAATTAACGTGCAATGTAAAATTAATTTAAAATTTAACTAGGTTATATTTTCTTTTCAACAACAAGAGATAACAATCATAACAGGTACAGAGTAGCAAAAAGGTAGGTACAATATTACTGGATTCGGGCTCAGTGCCCTTACTTCATAACTCTTGGGCAATCAGCCCCGCCTTACTCCCAAAGAAAATTTTAGCCAAGGGGCAGAAAACCCCATTCCTGCCCAGGAGCACTGGCTCCAAACATTACACATAAAGCCTGCACGAGGCATACAGAAACAAATTTCAAAGAGCGATCCGCTCTCAAAATTGTAAGCCTATCACAAGGCCACACCAAACTCTACCTTCAAGCTGTCCTCTAAGGACGTATTTACAGGGGGAAAATACCCAAACTACGGAGGTCTATTACATGAAAAGAAGGTTGATTACATGACCTCTAAAATAACAATTTGAGAGGAGGCGAACTTGCACTCCTAATACACTTTGTTTTTAAAACCTAATCTGGCTCTGGGCCACTAACGCAAGGGCTAATCCCATACTACAGAGGTGACTTAGAGAAGAACACTTTACATTACATAAACGAAGAATAGTTTGAGAAAATAAGTTCACCTCAAAACAAATGTGAGTGGGAGCTCGAGAGGGTTAGCACTCTCTATCCCAATATGTAGCTTTACAAGAAAAAGATGAAAAGAGTAATTACATTTTAGGAAAAGGTTACATGATGGAAATGCTTCGAACCCGCCGCGAGTGTTAAACTGCCGACCTAGCAAGAAAAGAAGTTATTAATAGGCCATTACCTGGTGTTGAACGGCTGAAGAAGAAAGAGGCGCTTCCCGCCTCCTGCTATGTACTTAATACACTGAAAGATGGAACAGAAGTAGCCCGGAGACCCCAAAATCAGCAGTTTAAATACTCTCGCGGAAGTTTCTAGGCGTTAGGGGAAAGAAAACACCCTCCCACAAACTCTTTATTGGATAGGACCCCGCAACAGATTCAAGTTGGGGGAAGATACATCTGATTGGATAGAAATTAATTGAAGAAATTCGGGATTGGATACATTCATAACAAGGGGAAGAAAGGGGTAAATATTGCCAACTTAAACAATGCTAGAAAGAAATTTAACAAAGAACAAACTCTTGAAATTAAATTTTCTCCAAAAAATAGTTCTTTGACTCCGCACTAGGTTGCACTATTGTAGATCTTCAGTAGTGTCCTCTAGAAGAGAAAGTTCACACTTCTTACTTCAAGCGAAACAAAAACACATCAAAAATGACACAGTTCAAAAACTCAAAATTTTCCACGTGGTGACATCTTCTGAGAAATTAGTAGATTAATAGTGTAGATAAAGTTCGGACTTCCTCCAGAAGAGGAGTTTCAACTGGCGCAACTTTTAAATAAACAGAGTAGAGGTGTACCGCCCGGTACAGACCTCCCCCCCCAAAAGTTCCTCCAGGGGTGACACATGAAATCAGTTTGAAACAAAGTCCAAGTAATGATGTTGATACGAAGATAGATAGCAGAAGCATTTACAAGATTTCTTAATTCAGTTTCAAAATGTTGTTGTTGCAGGTGAATGAAAGTCTTTATGTTTGTAGAATTTGAATTTCTGAAGATAAACTTTTAATACTTAACGGTGAAGAAAAATTTTGCAATGTCCACCAAATATTGTTGTTGAATTCCCAAGTGTAGTTATTGCTTATGGTGACTGTCCATGTAGTTGATATATATTGAGTCGGATGGCCAGACCGGCCGTTGCAGCTTGCGTCCAACGGAGGCCGCTCGGACCCCTCAAGTACCCTGAGATACCGCTCGCCCGCACTATGAGGGGAGCAGAGGTGTTGAAGTACGCCGCGCCCGCGGTGAACAGATACAGGCTGCGGGCATGTAGCAGGTCGTGCGCCGCACATCAGCCTTGGCCGGGAAGAGAGCTCCGGCTCGCCGTGCACATGTCGTCCTCGCTGGAGAGGAGGGGGCCCATCCCCCTCCCCAGTCGCTGCACGGCGCTGCGCGGCTGCGGGGGCGCTGAAACATTAAAGCTAGGCGGCAGAATTGTGTTGGACTATCATCTTCTTTGAGGGTACAGGCTTGTGGAGAGGTTGAGGGGCCAGCGGCGTGTAGATATCCATGGCATTTACTATTATGAAGCCACAGTGTAAGGTGGAGCAGGAGACGGGAGCGTGGTAATGGCCGTGGTAAGGACAGGATGGCAGTTTAACGTTTCGGGACAGGTTTTACACAAGGCTTACATCTAAAACCAAAATATTACAGAAGGGGCAGAATGCCTTAAAAGTGAAACTCAAAAAAAATATAACCTTCATATCCTTTCAAAATAATATGAAGCAAGTTAACACAGAAATTACACCGGTTTCACCTGGGACAGGTGAACTCTAAATATCCTCTCGGTGGCTGGATTACTTAGCAATAAGGTAACCGGCGTAAGAAAATCGAGAATGATACAAGGTCCATGAAATCTGGGGGCAAGCTTGCCCGCGGGAACAAAATTTTTGACCATAACCTGGTCACCTACCTTCAAAGTGGTGGGTCTCCGTCCACGATCATACCTTTCCCTAACCTTTTCATGAGACACTTTAAGATTGGCTTTAGCCTTCTTCCAAAGATCTTTAATGTTATCCGGATCTATTGTCTCGGGTAGAATGTCATTCAAAGACCAGAGGTTAGAGAGCGGCGAGTTGGGAACAAACTTGAACATCAAAGAAGCTGGAGTAAATTTGTGTGATTCATGGATCGCCGAATTCAAAGCAAAAGCTATCCAATGCAGGGACGTGTCCCACCTGGAAGGATCTTCATGATGATAGGCAATGAGTGCGGACCTGAGATTACGGTTAACCCGTTCAGCCAGAGATGGTTGAGGGTAATAAGCAGAAGTGGTTACATGAGAGATGGACAAGTCAAAACAGAATTTACGAAATAAATTTGATGTGAACGCCTTAGCATTATCCGATACAATATATTGACACGGACCAAAAGAAGCAAAAATAGAATTTAAGCAAGTAATTGTAGACTGAGCGGTAGCCAGCTTAGTCGGGAATAACCACGAAAATCTTGTAAAACCATCTACACATACAAAGATGAATTTGTTGGCATTTCCCTTTGACTGGGGGAAGGGTCCCACATAATCAATATACAGGCGTTCCATGGGGCGCGACGCTTGATGAGAAGACAAAAGGCCTACTTTAGTGGACATGGTGGGTTTACTGATCAAACAAGATTTACAAGCTTTTACGAGTTCCCGAATTTCACCGTCCATACCTTTCCAGATGAACATTTCACGAATCTTTTCACGAGTTTTAAAGATACCCAGATGCCCTCCCAATGGGGTCTCATGATAGTATTTGAAGATCATAGGTACAAGAACCGCTGGAACAACAACTTTCATCATCTTATCATGCCTCGAAGGGCAACATAGAACACCATTCCTCAGAACATAAGGGACAACATGTTCCCCAGAAGAAAGGGTTTCCATTATCGAAGCCAGCGTCGGATCTTCACGTTGGTATTTCTCGATATCAATAAAGAGCATGGGAGCATCTGTTAGGATGGCATTAACACCAGATAGTATGGACTCAGAAGGTGATGAACTGTTGACCGGTTCGTGGGTCTCTACGTCGTTATGAAACATACGGCTGAGTCCATCAGCAACAACATTTTCGGTACCTCTGATATGTCTAACATCAAACTGGAAGGCGGAAATACGAATAGCCCAGCGGGCTATACGACCAATACGACGCGGCCTACCTAAGACCCAGCTTAAGGCTTGATTATCTGTCTCCAGGTCGAATTTAACGTGTTCCAGATAGAGACGGAACTTTTCTAAGGCAAATAAGACTGCCAAACCTTCGAGCTCATAGATGGAATACTTGGCTTCTTGAGCCGACAATGTCCTAGACGCATAGGCGATGGGTCGCCTCCCTAGTTCAGTCTCTTGAAGAAGGACTGCAGCTACAGCTGACGACGACGCATCCGTTTGGACGATGAATTTCTTCGAGAAATCAGGCATAGCAAGTACAGGGGCATTACAGAGAGCTAATTTAAGATCTTCGAAAGCGGCTTGTTGAGAAGGTCCCCACTCGAATTTGATGCCTTTCCTACGAAGAAGGTTTAAGGGCGCCGCTCTATTAGCGAAGTTAGGAATAAACTTCCTGAAGAAATTCACCATACCAATGAATCTAGCGATACCTTTGATGTCCTTAGGAGGTTTAAAATCACGGATGGCCTGTGTTCTAGAATGATCGACAGCTACCCCATCGGGTGACACAATATGCCCTAGGAATGACATAGAGGGCTTAGCAAAGGCAATCTTGGACAACTTGACAGTTAACCCAGCCTTACGAAGGCGATCGAGAACTTCTCGCAGATGATCTAGATGTTCTTCAAAAGTCTCGGAAAATACGACGACATCATCCAAGTAGTGATATAAGTACTCAAATTTGATGTCGGAAAAGACCCTATCTAGTAGCCTAGTGAGCACAGCTGCCCCCGTGGGGAGCCCGAAAGGCACGCGGTTGTATTCGTATAAGTTCCAGTCCGTGGCAAACGCTGTAAGATGTTTAGACTCTTCGGCAAGGGGAATTTGATTATAGGCCTGATTCAAGTCCAAGATGGTGAAGAACTTGGCCTTACGAAACCATGAAAAGCAAGAATGAAGGTCGGGAAGGGGCACAGATTGCAACACCACCTTCCGATTGAGAGCCCTGTAATCAATGACAGGCCTGAAGCCTCCTTGGGGTTTCGGGACTAGAAAAATAGGCGAAGAATACGCTGACTTAGAGGGCCTAATAATACCATCCTTCAACATCTGATCGATGATTTCTTTCAGAGCCTTCATTTTAGGTGGAGATAGCCTATACGGTGGAAAACGGACAGGAATCGAATCCGTAACCTCAATTTTGTATTCAATAAGGTCAGTAACACCAAGAGTATCAGAGAACACCTCGGGAAACGACTGACATAATTTACGAATACTATCAGCCTGCTCCTCAGGTAGATGTCTAAGGTCTAACAACATCTCATCCTGGGTAGGCGAAATAGATGAACATGATACAGAATTACACTTTAACAAGGGAATTCTACAATTGGACGCAAATTTGAATGTGCACGACCTACTCTGGAGATCGAGCACAAGACCAGTGTGAGAAATAAAGTCAGCTCCCAATATAATGGGGCAAGACAATTGCTTAGCCACAAACAGTTTGATTTTCCAGGTAAATTTAAAAATACGAATTTTGACCAGTACGGAACCTAGAATTTCTAATGGCGATGAATTAGCCGAAACGTATTGAACAGGAGAAGAGACATAGTCAGGGAGTTTACAAACAGATTTCAATTTAGAATACCAATCAGCCGAAATAATGGAACAAACACTGCCTGAATCTAAGAGAGCTGTTATAGGCTCGTTATTTAACTCAATCTTAAGAAAAGGAACAGGTGCGGGGGTATCCGCCGCAATCCTAAGACACTCTTTAGGGCATTCAAAAGATGAATTTGAAGGCTGGTCGTTCTCTGCATTTACAACCTGTTTACTAGGGGCTGAGTCTCGGGAAGATGGATTAGTCGGCTCAGCCGACGCCACTAGTCACTTTTTATTATTGGCATAGCTGGAATTTGCACCAGAAGTTGAGCAGGAGGGGGTGCTATTTGAGTTTGGGCAATTCTTGGCGATATGTGAGAAGGCCCCACACTTAAAACAGCCTTGTGATGACCCTGCTCCATTCCTTGTCCCACTTGACTTGATCAGAGGACACTTATTCCGCAGATGGTCAGGCGACCCGCAAGCATAACATTTACGGGGATTGACTGGTCGGCGAGGTGGAGGCCGAGTGTTACTAAAGGAAGGCGGGGGTTCTTTCGCGACACGCAAAGAATCGGCGTATCTAACTCCTTCCGCTGAGACTGCCAATGCTTCAAGTTCCGAGAACGTTTGCGGGCACGCCGCGAAACACAAATATGACCTATAGGATGGTGAAATACCTTCCACAATAGCTTGCACGATCTGATCCTCAGGGAAGTGGAGAGCAAACACCCTAGTATAAAACTTAATATCTTGGATGAAGTCTGCCAGGTTTTCATCCAAGCGCTGTACCCGATAATAGTATTTCTGAATAAGGGAGGACCTGGCCCTAGCCGGGATGAAGTTAGCTAGCAAATGGGCATGGAAATCCTCAATAGAAGATTGCTCGGCGATGGCTCTAACTATTTTGTCAGATAGGACACCAATAGCATAAGGATAGATAATTTGCAAAATTTGACATGGGGAAAGAGAAAACACAAGGGCATGATCCTGAAATTCCACTAGAAATCTTAAAAATGAAATTACGTCACTGGTGGTGTTGACGGAAAACTTAGAGATACCTCTAAGCAACATTGCCAATGGATGAGGCAAGCTGCTGAACCCAGGTGACATAGTCGTTAAAGGTTTCAATGGCAAAGAAGTTAATTCAGAGCGGATGTTACTCAATGACGCACGGCGTTCAGATTCGTTGTTCGATGGGGCAGAGATAGTTTGAGCAGCAACGGTTATCCTATTGACTTCTCCCTGAGGAGGCTCTTCCTCGTTACCTACATTCACTATGGTGGGCTGATCAGATTTGGGAGGAACTTCCCCAGTTAACAATTGAGTGACTTTACTAGACAATTCAGAGATAGTTTCAAGGAGCGTATTAGCTTGCTTCCTCTGAACGTCATTCACCTTCAGAGACAACAGATCATTAACTCTATTTGAAAAGTGATATAATCTGCCTTGCACACGCTTAATTTGATTAGGAGATGGATCGTTTTCATCAAAAAAGCTGACTACCGATGCTAGCCCAGTAATATTCTCCGTGATCGTGGAAAGAGAGTCGTCAATTTCTTTCTCTCCCAAATTGGGGATGGAAATGGGCAAATCAAGGGACTCTCTAAGCTTGTTAGTGTCTATTGCAACCGTGCCTCCAGATTGAACGTTTCTGATAGTTAACTCGTATATCAACTCCTCTTTGCGCAAATAGTTAAGGAGGAGAACATCGCGAGGGCCGGACATGATGACAGAACAATTAAAAAAAAACTCAAAAAATTCCAGCAACTAAGAAAATTGTTAGAGTTCGAATTAAAGCAATGTTTAGCCGTCAAAAGGGGCTAAATTGAGACCCATTCAACCACGCTCTGCTACCACTTGTTACGGAGATATCCGTGGTAGGTAGAGGTGAAAGAAGGTGCGGGTGTGAATGGGTTTCAAGCTACGAAATTAACGTGCAATGTAAAATTAATTTAAAATTTAACTAGGTTATATTTTCTTTTCAACAACAAGAGATAACAATCATAACAGGTACAGAGTAGCAAAAAGGTAGGTACAATATTACTGGATTCGGGCTCAGTGCCCTTACTTCATAACTCTTGGGCAATCAGCCCCGCCTTACTCCCAAAGAAAATTTTAGCCAAGGGGCAGAAAACCCCATTCCTGCCCAGGAGCACTGGCTCCAAACATTACACATAAAGCCTGCACGAGGCATACAGAAACAAATTTCAAAGAGCGATCCGCTCTCAAAATTGTAAGCCTATCACAAGGCCACACCAAACTCTACCTTCAAGCTGTCCTCTAAGGACGTATTTACAGGGGGAAAATACCCAAACTACGGAGGTCTATTACATGAAAAGAAGGTTGATTACATGACCTCTAAAATAACAATTTGAGAGGAGGCGAACTTGCACTCCTAATACACTTTGTTTTTAAAACCTAATCTGGCTCTGGGCCACTAACGCAAGGGCTAATCCCATACTACAGTGGTGACTTAGAGAAGAACACTTTACATTACATAAACGAAGAATAGTTTGAGAAAATAAGTTCACCTCAAAACAAATGTGAGTGGGAGCTCGAGAGGGTTAGCACTCTCTATCCCAATATGTAGCTTTACAAGAAAAAGATGAAAAGAGTAATTACATTTTAGGAAAAGGTTACATGATGGAAATGCTTCGAACCCGCCGCGAGTGTTAAACTGCCGACCTAGCAAGAAAAGAAGTTATTAATAGGCCATTACCTGGTGTTGAACGGCTGAAGAAGAAAGAGGCGCTTCCCGCCTCCTGCTATGTACTTAATACACTGAAAGGTGGAACAGAAGTAGCCCGGAGACCCCAAAATCAGCAGTTTAAATACTCTCGCGGAAGTTTCTAGGCGTTAGGGGAAAGAAAACACCCTCCCACAAACTCTTTATTGTATAGGACCCCGCAACAGATTCAAGTTGGGGGAAGATACATCTGATTGGATAGAAATTAATTGAAGAAATTCGGGATTGGATACATTCATAACAAGGGGAAGAAAGGGGTAAATATTGCCAACTTAAACAATGCTAGAAAGAAATTTAACAAAGAACAAACTCTTGAAATTAAATTTTCTCCAAAAAATAGTTCTTTGACTCCGCACTAGGTTGCACTATTGTAGATCTTCAGTAGTGTCCTCTAGAAGAGAAAGTTCACACTTCTTACTTCAAGCGAAACAAAAACACATCAAAAATGACACAGTTCAAAAACTCAAAATTTTCCACGTGGTGACATCTTCTGAGAAATTAGTAGATTAATAGTGTAGATAAAGTTCGGACTTCCTCCAGAAGAGGAGTTTCAACTGGCGCAACTTTTAAATAAACAGAGTAGAGGTGTACCGCCCGGTACAGTCTGAGAACCAATGTGATTTTCGAACTGCCTCTACCTCTCCCCCCCCCCCCTTCCAACACTGACCACTTGGTACGTCTGGAGAGTTCTATCCAAGCCCCGTTTCAGGGAAACAGCATCTGGTGTCTGTTTCCTTAGATTTAGGAAAGACCTATGACACCACCCGGCGATCAATTGAAATTCCCAGGTAACTCGCCGGTTTTTATTGCGAATTTTTTTCCCTCCGCCTAGTCCGCGTCCGAGTAGTGAGGACATATTCTCAATTTCATGTTCAGGAAAATGGAGTCCCACAGGGATCGGTTCTCAGTGTCACTTTGTTCGCGATTGCCATAAACGGTACTATCGCGGTTGCTGGTTCAGCAGTCATGCCATCGGTATATATGGATATTTTCCTCTGCATTAGAGCTCACAAAATGTGGCAGTCGCAAAGGAAGCGACCGTGGCTTTCTTTTCAATTTGCTTTATGTCGTACCGACACAGATAGGTCCTATGGCGACGATGGAATAGTTAAGGAGTGGGAAGGAAACGACCGTGGTCTTCATTAAGGCACAGCCACAGCGTTCGCCTGGTGTTAACAAGGGAATCCACGGAAAACCATCTTCTAAGCTGCCAACAGTGGGATTCGAACCCACTATCTTCCGAATGTAAGCTCACAGCTACGTGACCCCAAACCGCACGGCCAACTCGCCCTGTTTTTTGTTTGTTTGTTTAACTTATTTCTTTTTATCCACTGACGGTTACTACACGACTGGTTCTTTTCAATGTACAGTGAGTTTCTCTTACTGTTTGGCCAGCAGGCCCACCCAGCTTATCTGGCTCCTCTTGACCCATCACTTCGCGTTACACAGCGCAGGGACGGCATAGGAATGCCCGACTTCGCAGTTCAGGTCCATACAAGGAACGTGTATTAATTGTCGATCTGTCGCTCCAACTGTTCTCGAGTTGTGAAGTGTTACTTCGGGGTATAATTCTTATAATGCCACCACATGTCGTCACATAGGGGAAAGGGTATAATTATGTGAAAACAGAGTTTTGCAGGGAAGTCGCGAGTCGATTTGTAACACAATTTCCAGGTGCACGGCATCCACATAGAGAGACCGTGAGGAAACGCTTGAATAATTCAGAGGAACTGGTTCTTTACTCCATAAGAAGCGAAGTGCTAAGAAACGTGTACTTGACGATGTAAAGTACATAAAGTCGCAGAAAAATTAGAACATACGCCTACAGAAAGCCCTTAGACGACTTCGACAAGGAGCTGGAGTTTCGAAGAGCTCAGCATGGTGGGCTACGAACATGTTAAATTTGAAACCATACAAGGTAACTGTAATACTCGAACTGCATCCATGTAATCGTGATAAGCGAGTACGTTTTTGCAATTGGATGTTGCGAAACGTTCATGATGGAATAATTGATCCACGTTTAATGTTCTTGTCTGATGAAGCATGGTTCCATTTAGACGGGTGTGTTTTGACGCACAGTAAGTGATATTGGAGTACAGAAAACCCTCATCGCATGTACGAAATTCCTCTACATGACGAACGGATCGGCGTATGGTGCGCATTGAATGGATACAGAATTATAGGACCTATATTTTCACAGTTAATGCACAGGGATAATATACTCAAACAATTTGTTGACCTACTGACTGACAGTGATTGTTGAAATGGGTATTTTCAGCAATACACTGCCGCCACTCATACAGCTAATGATTAATTAATCTTAATTGAGGCAATTTTTGAGGACCGTGTTTTTTTTTGTTGCTAGGGGCTTTACGTCACACCAACACAGATAGGTGTTATGTCGACGATGGGATAGGAAAGGCCTAGGAGTTGGAAGGAAGCGGCCGTGGCCTTAATTAAGGTACAGCCCCAGCATTTGCCTGGTGTGAAAATGGGAAACCACGGAAAACCATCTTCAGGGCTGCCGATAGTGGGATTCGAACCTACTATCTCCCGGATGCAAGCTCACAGCCGCGCGCCTCTACGCGCACGGGACCGTGTTATTAGTACGGACTTATGGCCGTCCCGGTCCCCAGATTTAACTGTTTATGACTTTATTTATGCAACAAAGTAAAATGTATGCAACAGACCCTCACGCGTTGAACGAACTGGGAGAACATATCCGGAGGTAAATAACCTCAGTTACAGAAGACGAACTTGTGCGTGTGAGTCGGGGTTTCCTAAGACGTTGCTAGAAATGTGTGGATGTAGGAGGAGAACATGTACAACATATTATGTCATAAGGTATGAGCTTATTTTCTTAATCATTAATTATTGATTTTCTTATTTCCAATTTGTATATTTGAATTGTTATCTCATGGCATGCACGGATAAAGTGAGCGAAGTGCTCTCCGTGTCGCTGTGCCGTGGAGTGTGGGGTGATGATTCGACGGGAGTCTGATAAACTGGGCGCTCCTGACGGCCAGCCGCTTAATGAAACTCACTGTATGTTGATATATCGTTGTCCTTTTTCGTCTATGAATGTTCTGCCTGGTAAATGAATTTTGAAACATCAATTGTTCTACACTCATTGCACAGCAAAGGGACACCACGACTAGACGCGACGCAATAAAAATCCACGCATCAATTCATAATCAGTTGCAAGCGTCATTTCTTAGAAAAATGATCTGTCATGTGTCGTTTGTCGCAAACCTATTGCCAACACGTGAAATCCTCAATGTTAACGACGTTCCTTTCCCGAGTGACATTCCCACCCAGAAATGTAACCTACCGAGCTCGATAGCTTCAGTCGCTTAAGTGCAGCCAGTATCCAGTAATCGGGAGATAGTGGGTTCGAGCCCCACTGTCGGCAGCCCTGAAGATGGTTTTCCGTGGTTTCCCATTTTCACACCAGGCAAATGTCGGGGCTGTACCATAATTAAGGCCACGGCCACTTCCTTCCAATTCCCAGGCCTTTCCTATCCCATCGTCGCCATAAGACCTATCTGTGTCGGTGCGACGTAAAAGTAAATAGCAAAAAATAAATATAACCGAGGCAAACCAGCTTCCGGGTGATGGTCGTGGTGTGCGAAATTTCTATGTTTCGGATGTTCCTACGGTAGGTACCATCCATCTCCCTGAAACTTTAATAAAAGAATGAACTTACAAAACATTGTAATCCCTGACATCATGGTATGGAGAGCCAAGAGATATGCGTTTAGTTCACCTCTAATAGTGCTTGGGCAGACGTTGACGGCACAGCGATACGTCGCAGATATTCTGCATCTGCACGTCCTACACCTTATGGCACAATACTCTGGGACAGTGTTTCAACAATATAATGCACGTCCACACACAGCACGTGTGTCTATGGACTGCCTAGATAATGTTCAGGTCCTCCCGTGACCGCAAAGATCCCCGGACCTCTCCATCATCGAACACATGTGGGATGACATTGGAATGGGACTCTGTCCCAGTACCAACCTGCGGGATCTGGAGGGGCAGCAGCGACAACTGTGGACGAACTTGCCTCAGGAGAAGATCCAAAGTCACCATTCAGAACCGCATAAGGGCATGCATTGCGATCGGGTTCGTAGGAGGGTGGGTGCGACACCCTACAGACCTGGGCGCCAACATTCCAACTGTAACTGCCAACGACCTTGTCTCTTTCATCCCATACTGTAACCAGTCCAATTAAGACATATCGTTTTTCAGCATATGTAGTTTCATTCACTTTCAAACACTAATAATAATAATTTCGTGTGGCTATTTCTAGCCGAGTGCAGCCCTTGTAAGGCAGACCCTCCGATGAGGGTGGGCGGCATCTGCCATGTGTAGGTAACTGCGTGTTATTGTGGTGGAGGATAGTGTTATGTGTGGTGTGTGAGTTGCAGGGATGTTGGGGACATAACAAACACCCAGCCCCCGGGCCATTGGAATTAACCAATGAAGGTTAAAATCCCCGACCCGGCCGGGAATCGAACCCGGGACCCTATGAACCGAAGGCCAGTACGCTGACCATTCAGCCAAAGAGTCGGACCACTTTCAAACACTCATTTTGAGCGCTTAACCTTTTTTTGTCAAGCAGTGTATAAATTGAACGTGTAACGCAATATTGTGAAAATCCAGGAATACTGACGCCTATGTATTGTATATGAAAAGAAAGGTCTCCATCTCAGGGTTACTAGAAAAATATTACGAGTGTTTATTTCATTAAGTCCTTTATTTGCGTAAAATATTATTTTATTCGAATAATACAATGCTTAGGTCATTGAAGTTAACTGTATCCGCTGGCAGATGGCTCTCTGAAAGTTGTCTATGCAGATCTTTGTATGTTAGTCCGATAGACGGCTCTGTTAAATCAAATCAGAACATCTCTTTTAGAAGCTCCCGGAGGCTTCGGGAAAGCATTTGTTTATTCAAGTTTAAGAAATATGAGATTGCAATTGCTGCTGCATGGAGAGGAATGGCAGCTTTCTTGTTATCAGACAATTCACAAAACTTTTGGTTTGCCTGTTCCAGTAGCAAGAGTTTCAGTTTCGTGTATGAAATGGAACAGCTTAGAAGCAGACGTTTTACGAAAATCTGTCATTATTATTGATGAAACTTCAATGAATCCTGCATTAGCAGTAAATTTCATTCATCACCTACTGAAGGACATTATGAGGCATGGAAAAGAAGTGGATAGAAGGACTGTCATGTTCGGGGGAGAATTTCGTCAAGTTCTTCATGTGGTATCCAAAGGTGGAAGAGCTCAGATAATTGGGGCATGTATCCAGAATGCTAAAATATGGCCGAAAATATTCGTGCTATGCCTTCCGAAAAGGAATTCACTTCATTACTAGTACAATTAGGAAATAACGAAATTAGAAGCGGAATAGGATATTATATAATAAGTGTTCCCAATGAGTTCATAAGTAAAGATTCATTGGTAAGTCACATTTTGTAGGCTTTAATTCTACATCCCTTCAATGATGACCGTAACGGAGTAAATGAAGACGGCCCTCACCTTATGCCAGGAAGTTTGAAAAAATACAACAGCGTCGATAATCTGTTTTCAGATTGTGATGCTGACACATATTACGTAAACAGCATACTCACAGAATACATACACTCCATTATGCCATCTGAAATGCCTCCAAATGTACTGGAATTGAAAGTCGGTGCAATTGTAATGCTCACAAGGAATATGCACATGGATTTCGGTTTAGTAAACGAAGTGTGTATGACAGAGAAATGTATGACGTAATATTAAAGTTAGAAGTGAGGTATTTTATCCACCAGAGATTGATTTGGTGTCTACTGACAGTATACTGCCTTCGTAATTTAAAGGGAGGCAGTTCCGGTTACGTCTTACTATCGCATGACCATTAACAAAGCACGGGGTCAAAGTTTTGACAAAATAGGTATTTACTTATCTCGGTGCATCAGTTTCATTTTTAGCTATTGCTGCGACAGGTCACTAGTATATATTTTATTCTTTCTCCTCGAAGTTACAATTATAAACGCAATTACATACGCGATAGTACAGGTTATGTAATGAGATTAACGTATGCAGGAAGTACATGAAGCTGGTACCCGGCTCACCTTTGCCTCTATTGTAATACATATATTATTCAGGCGATATAACAAAAATAATGGCAAATTAAACGGACGCGATGGAAAGGAATTCGACCGGAAATCTGAGTGACGTGTTGAAACTGGCATATCACGAATAAAGACAAGTTGAACATCTTGCATACAGAGAGGAAGGCGCCACTTCACAAAGAAGAAAGGGGCCCGTAGCTACCGTTTGCTTGCCGGATCCTCACAGTACAATGACATTCTCCTTTGAAGTGTTCTCCTTTTCTTGTAAATACAGTGACCTATTTCTACGCGCATCACGTTCAGAGAATACAGCTTTGTTTACCTAGTTCTCGTACCGGTCATAAAATGGGACGAGCTGCACCCTGCTTACGTAGCAGATGCAGTCAAAGCACGTAGAACGTAATATTCAAAATATTATGGTATAATGCATTGGCAGAAAATATTCCTTTGTAACGTTACACTCTCACGTGATACATTTTTGGAAGAAGAATGTAAGGAATTTAATTTCCTTCGCAAAATCTTATTTTTTACTGACAGAAACCAATTATTTTATTTTATATTGAAGTTGCTCTCTGTTTACAAGAAATAAAGGGGTCGCCGGAATCCGTAGCTCTGGGTCAAGAAGAATGGCTAAGAAATGTAACCGTATGTGTACTGCCGATTTGAGTGCAGTCATGGACGTGTGTATTTGTATCGTCTTCAGTTTTAAGTTAACAACATAATTTTCCGGACTCATGTTGTATCATACCAGCATTGCGGAATGTATTAAGTAAGATATCAGTAAAAGAGAATGTCTTAAATATGAGTGAAAAAATATAAACTGGTGCTGACTGTATGGTTTAACAATACCGAAAGTCAAAAGTTAAAAGTGAAGGGTTGAACACAAGTGTATTTCAGACGGTAGAGCGATGTCCGCCTTCGTAGCGTAACGGTTAGTGTTATTAGCTGCCGTCCTCGGGGGTCCGGGTTCGATTCCAGGTACTGCCAGAAATGTAATAATGGCAGGAGGGATGGTATGTGGTTGAAATGGTACATGCAGCTCATCTCCATTGGGGGTGTGCCTGAAAAGAGCTGCACCACCTCGGGATGAGGAAACGAGTTTGCTTTACGGTAGAGCGATCAGTCTTAACAAGCTACACTCTTCATAATTTTGAGGTTTGAATACTGGCACTGGTTATATCAGTCCTCCAACCTAAAGTAAAGAAGAAGTGATCAAAATTAATTTCATACGAGAGGAAATCAGCTGTTCAGAAACGATCATTATCAATATTTTCTGCATTTCATATGGGGTTATCTTCAGTATGAGTGAAATATACAAACTGGAGCTGCTGTGAGCTTGCATCCGGGAGATAGTAGGTTCGAATCCCACTATCGGCAGCCCTGAAAATGGTTTTCCGTGGTTTCCCATTTTCACACCAGGCAAATGCTGGGGCTGTACCATAATTAAGGCCACGGCCGCTTCCTTCCAACTCCGAGGCCTTTCCTATCCCATCGTCGCCATAAGACCTATCTGTGTCGGTGCGACGTAAAGCACGTAGCAAACTGGAGCTGGCTGAATAGTTGAACGAAATTGAGAGCTGAAATTGAAAAATTAACGGTTCAGTTCTTACGTAATTCAGATGGCAGAGTAACCAGACTTGCCAAGCTACACGATTCGCATATTCGAGGTTTGAATGCTAACATCATCGGAAAAATATGCATTTGTTAATTTTTACTCTCTGGACAAAACTCAAACCACAAGGATCTGAAACCTAGTGCAGCAATCCATAAATAGTTACGGTAACTTGCAGGCTAGTTTATCCTCTTTCAGTGTGTACGCTATGTACAACAGTGAAGGCAGTCAAAGGGACAAATGCTTTTCTTTGAGGACTTGCTCAGAGAGAAAACGTGAAACTTTCTGGCCGGTCGAACATAATTTACTTGTATAAAGGAGTGTATAAAAGCCGAAAGGAGTTATACAGCAGAATATAACGTAAATAGGATAAACAGTCACTTTGTAAGTACAGACAAGTACAGAAACAGTAATCCTACTGGTGTGCTTAAAAGTTGTACATTTCTCGTAGTGCTGGAAGAAGAAAGTAGTTTGAATACAGTTCGAGCATTTGAACTAAGAATCAGCAGTGCCTTGTTTTTCTTATCGGTCACACGACAGCCCTCTGCCGTATCATTGTAAAGGATTTTTTTTAAATCTTGGCTTCCGGGTTTGCGACCATGCAGCCACCATACACATATATATGAATATGACATTGAATGGGATACGTGAGATAACCATGTGATAAACAAATAAAACAGTCACGACTGAAAGAGAAAACACTTAGAAACATATTAAATAAACATTCAACACTTTAAGAGAGAATCCGTGGCTCAGGCGGCAGCGCATCGGCCTCTCAATGCTGCGTTCCGTGGTTCAAATCCCGGTCACTCAATGTGAGATTTTTGCTGGGCAAAGCGGAGATGGGACAGGTTTTCCTCCGGGTACTCCGGTTTCCCCTGTCATCATTCATTCCAGCAACACTGTCCAATATCATTTCATTTCATCTGTCAGTCATTAATCATTGCCCCAGAGGAGTGTGACAGGCCTCGGCAGCCGGCACAATTCCCATCTTCGCCGCTAGGTGGGGGCTTCATTCATTCATCCCTGACCCGGTCACTGACTGGAAAACAGGTTGTAGGTTTCCATTTTCTCAACACTTTCGGATGGTCCCAGAAAAGTTCATATGGTCAAATTCGTTGAACGGAGATACTGAACTAGAACTAAATACACTTCACGCTTAAAAGGGGATAGTAGCACTGTAACACTGGTAGGTAGGGTGATTCGAGGTTCGTGTATCCTGTTATACAGGCGATTTTCAGCAACTTGATGGTGTTTACAAGCCAATATTATGTAGTTCGGATCTGCAAGACTTGACGGATCACAATCACACATGGGGGAGTTCAACACACTGATTCTATGTCCAAGTTTCATTGAGAACGGCGTCCGGCTCCATGACTAAATGGTTAGCGTACTGGCCTTTGATCACAGAGGTCCCGGATTCGGTTCCCGGCAGGGTCGGGAATTTTAACCATAATTGGTTAATTTCGCTGACACGGGGCTGGGAGTATGTATCATCTTCATCACCATTTCATACTCACCACGATGCGCAGGTCGCCAACGGGTGTCAAATAAAAAAAGATCTGCATCTGGCGAGCCGAAATTGTCATCGGACACTCCCGTCACTAAAAGCCATACGCCATTTTATTTCATTGAGAGCGGCGATTTGAATTTCTTGAGCGTATAGTTCGTGTTGTAAAGATTTTCAATTCGCATTAACAGATCGGGCATTCCACTGCAATACCTTACAGTGCATTGGAGTTGTTAAAAGATCTGGTAATCATTTGACGTATGGAAGACGGATGTAAGGTCTGTGACGTAGGGGACTGTAGTTTGGTGATGATGACCGAAATAATGTTAAAAACTTGTTCGATTATTTGTTCAAATGATCGCTCTATGGGTGGTTTTATGCGATGTGGTTGTGGAGGGTAAGGATCATATTATATGGGAGGTAAATGCTGAGAGACATAAGTACGTTCATAAATAGAGGGATAGTTCGGTTGTCGAACGACTGCAGAAGGCTGACTGATCGGACGATTTGGAGGGTAGAATGGAGTAGGAAGCGTGTTTCGAGGTATATTGATGGGTTTTTTGATTCAACAGTCCCTGTAAACTAGAAGCGTTAACCGGTGCATGAACTGGGATTGTAATATCAGAAACGTCTGTTCACTGAGTTGGGGTGACAGCCCTTTCATTTCGTATTTGAGGGGTTACAGTTGGGAGAGGAGAAAAATCCTCCCCACATTGCCAATTGCATGTAGGGCTGGAAGAAATTATTGAATACGGCTTATTGTTATACACTTTAAGAGCAGCTTTCTGGGTGAAGTTGTTCAATGCCATCAGTCGTTTCACTTCAGCCCATTTATTGTGTTCTGGACATCCTTTGCCTGTAGATGGATGTGCACCCTGACATTAAATAACCACGGGTTGACTCATGCCGAACTTACAGCAACATCGTTAGGTCCTGTACAGCGGCTGCTGTGCTGAACACTGCGGCATTGGAAACTAGAATGGTTATCACGTAAACCACAGTGACATTGGACAACAGATAGTACATACGGGAGAACAGCACAGCGCGTTCCGTGGATGTAAACAGCTTCAGGCAGGCGCTGCGAGCGAAATGTAACTAGGCAGACTAGAATTGGCCTAGTTTCCTTAGATGGGGTTTGTATCGTAAATCGCTTTACGCGTGTTACCGGAAATTCACTGTAAATCTCACTTACGAGTTCCTCTTCGCTGAGAGAAATGTCAACAGTTTTGATGAGATCTTGCCTATGAGTGGTATGGTGAAGTACAGACATGGACAAAAGTATTCATACCCCTAGCCATCCAATACAAAATGCTTTATTGCTGGACCAACACGGAGTGCAGCTCAAAATTACAAACCCAAACGTATACCTTGTACAGCAGTGGTCATTACAAAGCAAAAATAAACTGGAAGTAAATAACAGTACATAACAAAACAAACAATATGTACTCCATGACTCTACTTGTCTGGACATAAGTATTCATATCTTACGTGTAAAAATGGGGTTTCAACGGAATAAACAGAAACCTGTGTTGTTCCGTGGCATTTGTTGTGTAGTACATGCAGAGAGACGCGGACTGATCAGCTGGTCACAGACGGCTTTAGTCCAATGGCGAGGAAAACTAGGGAAACGTCTGTTGAAGAGAGAGACGACTTATTCTACGCCTTCACCACCAAGGGAAATCGTATTTCGAGATCGGAAACATCATTTTAAGACGTAAACCATCTGTGCAAAGCATCGTTCAAAGGTTAAAAGGACAGGATGTTCTAATAAGCAAGAAAAGAAGTGGACGTCCGAAGAAACTGGCCGCACGAGAAGAAAGGTTCATAGTAACCACAATTAAAAAGCAACCACGCACTACATCTTGGGCAATAGCATCCCAGCTGGCAGAATATTTCCATCGTGCAGTGTCACACAAAAGAGTAAGGAGGGTCCTTCATCGTGCTGGGTATCGATCTAGGGTCCCAAGAAAGAAACCGCACATAACGAAAGTGAATCGACGGAAGAGACTACAATTTGAAAAATAATATGTGACGAAAGATAATGCGTTTTGGTCGACAGTGATGTTTACAGATGAAAGTAAATCGAATGTTTTCCAAGGTGATGGACGCATTTTAGTGTGGAGACGCCCTAACACAGAGCTCGAAGAGCAGAACCTCGTTACCACTGTGAAACACGGCGGGGGTGGGGTTATGGTGTGGGGCTCAATGGCCGGTTCAGGTGTCAAGGAGTTGCTATTTATGGACAGATTTCAATATTTGAACATTCTGAAAGAAAACGTTCGCAAAAGCGCCGAAGAGCTTGGGATTGCTAATGAGTTTACTTCCAACACGACAATGACCCCAAACATACGGCGGAAATTGTTCGTTTGTGGGTACTCCACAACACGCCGCACACGTTAAAAATACCTTCCCAATCGCCGGATACCAACCCCATCGAACATCTATTGAATGAATTGGAGTCCAGACTAAGAAAACACCACATAACAGGTAAACCACACTTGAAACCGTTACTACAACAAGAATGGGGGAACATTTCATCTGAATTAACACGAAAACTGGTGTTCTTGAAGCCCAGCAGGTTAAAATAAATAATATACAGGAAAGGCAAACAAACGCGCTATTGATCCAGTTGGTAATATCTGTTTCTTCATTGAGTTGTGAACTCTTCCGGAATACGGTATGAATACTTTTGTCCAGATAAGTAGTGTCATGGAGTACGAATTTGTTGCTTTGTTATGTACTGTTATTTACTTCCAGTTTATTTTGGGTTTTTAAATGTACACTGCTGTACAAGGTATATGTTTGGGTTTGTAATTTTGACCTGTACTCCGTACTGGCCCAGCAATAAAGCATTTTGTTTTGTGGGGGTTGGGGTATGAATACTTTTGTCCATGTCTGTATGTAAGCTTCCAGATTATTTTGCTGTAAGTAGGAAGACTCAAATAAATGATTCGCCACTGCGCCTGAGACTGTTTTGTTTCGGTGCGCAGTGTATTTTTCCGTACAGAGTTTATATTTACAATGTCCGTTTTGCGTACTATAGCTTCGTTGAATATCGTTTTCCCGAGTGTCATAGGATGTAAATTACCAATTGTGAAGCCCACCCCTTCTATATAAACATACAAGGATCCATTGTCTGATCTATTATATCGGTTATCATTACTTCGTGGGGTTGGCGGTTTTGAGGTTCTCGAAAATTCTACGGGCGGGGTTACTGCGTTAGGAGTGTTAATTGCCAAGTCCGAACGATTGGTCATTTCGAGAATACTACTAGATTCCATCATGTTACCAACATGTCACTATTATTATCACGGTCATTTCGGCGTAAACGTTTCGGTTGAAATTCAGAAACACTATTGAAATCGGATATTAAATCTTTAGCTGAAGTTGTTGATAATGGTTGTGTTGCAGTATACGTGTAACCTGCGATCTGCGTTTATGGGTACTGATGGTCTGCGACGGGAGAACTGCCTCCTACTTGCGGTGGTTGACACTGGTGAGAAGTGAAGTCTTCAGTATTGAATTTGGGCTATAACATCGACGATCCCATGTTCCCAACTGAGTCAGATGTTTCATGTGCATAATGCTTTTCCTCTGGTCGTTGAGGCGATTGATTGGCCAGAGGCTTGGATAATATAGTTGATGTTACCAGAAACTGTAGCACATCGTTCCTGGTATGAACAGCAGAGTAAATGACCTGCCCCAAGGGTGGGTCATTCATTGTTCGAAACTGAATCTGTTAATCAACAGTGATTGACGTCCGTATTTAGTAGCACAAACGAAAGAAAGTCACTACGGAAAAGAACTGGACACACAAGATGTACGGCCCACTATGGCTCACAAGCGCTAGGTAGGTACATGTGTACACCTTGACGAGCGAGGCAAGACTGGGCAGTATTCAGGATGTGTGCACGCATCTGTCGTAGCCTTGTGTGCAAGGCAGGCTTCTTGCTGAATGCGAGTGTATTAAAGGGGACCATAGACGTGCAATATTATTGCGCAAAATGGATTGTACAATATACTGTTAGTTGCCTATAGACGTACAATTTTATTGCACAAAAATCGAGTTTGTGCAATAAATAGAATCGTGTGGAGATAATATTGATAGTTGTGCAATATATTGTGCAAAGCGGTCATAGACCTACAATATGCGTTGAAATATATAGTCAGTCCATGCCGGTATTTTATTTGGTGATTATATTGAGTGACACTGATCTTTGCTGCGTTTTGATCGCCGTGGGCGTAAGTGCCAAAAAGAAACAGAAACGGAAAAGAAGCACAAGGGCCAAATAGTGGTTTCTAGACAGAGAAAAGTACACTCATGAAAATTTACTCAATGAACTGAGAAAATGGGAACCAAATGATTTTCGAAACTTTCTGCGCATGAATGGTGAATTGTATGATGAACCCCTCGCTTTGCTCTTAACGTCCCACAGAGGCGGAAGGCCATGGTACACTTCGATAAACTCCAATATAAACTTTTTCTCCTCCTTTTTACTTGCCATCACGATACCTTCTCCAACGCTTGTTGATACCAACTGGCGGGAGGACGGGATATTGCACAATATTGCCTGCACACAACACAGTATTTTGTGATTTGTGCAATATATTTCAAACTTTCTTGATTTCGTACAATATATTACACAACCCTTCAATATTAAATACACACTACCAATTTTATTGCACAAACCCCGATATTGCGCAATAATATTGCACGTCTATGGACCCCTTAAAAGACGCGTTTGTGAGATGTATGCTGTTCTATTTCGTGTATTAAATCATGAAGTGCATATTGGCCATGGTTTCTCAAGTAGGTGCTGAAAATGCATGTACAATGAAGGCTGGTAGGTTCAGCATCTCCTTTCATAATGTTGGTAAATTACAAACTTCTAAAAATATTTCATAATACAGCTGAATGGTTTCATCAAAGACCCTGACCTCTGCCGACACACGGCAATGAATGCGGCACTCGACGATAAGGGAAACACCGTGCGGCTGGTTCTTAGTTCAAATGTTCTCAATTAATTTGGAAACTAAATATCCCCCAAGGACCTATGATTCAAATGATTATTGTGTGTACTGTTGTAGAACGTTAATTACTGGAGAACATAGCTTATTATGGGAGTGTCTTCTCGCAGAAAGACCGACTGGAAACCTTTTAAATTCTTGAATGAATATTTGGAGTCTGAATCATAGTTCCGGGAAACAACTTAAGTCTGCATTCCTGTATCTTCTGTAGTGTTTTCTTTTTTTCTATTTGCTTTACGTCGCACCGACGCAGATAGGTCTTATGGCGACGATGGGACAGGAAAGACCTAGGAGTGGGAAGGAAGCGGCCGTGGCCTTAATTAACGTACAGCCCCAGCATTTGCCTGGTGTGAAAATGGGAAACCACGGAAAACCATCTTCAAGGCTGCCGACAGTGGGATTCGAACCCACTATCTCCCGGATGCGAGCCCACAGCTGCGCGGCCCTAACTGCACAACCAACTCGCCCGGTCTCTGTAGTGTTTAACGTCGCACTATCACATAGAGGTTCCCGGAGATAATGGGATACGGAAGGGATAGGCAAGATAGCAGCCGTTGATCCTCGGATTTGCTAGGTTTGAAAGTGGGAGGCCATGGGGATCCAACTCCAGGGCTACCGACGGTGGAGCTTGAATCCGCTATCTCTCGAATTCAACGTTAGAACTCTCAAAATTTACTGTTAACCATTTGGGGTACAATTAATTTCCCACCTGTATCTTGCACAGGTCCAATTTAAAATTAGGCCTAGGCAACTAGGGGAAGGATATACTCACATAAGAAAAATGATGAATTTTTACATTAAATATACGAATTGCACATTTCCTTATTGTCCATTATGTTAAAATAATTATCAGCAATACTTTGTGAATGTGTGGTATTTGCAGAGGCATTTGTTTGGGCGCCGTCCTGGGTTCCCTGGACAGGTCTCATTTCTGTCTTATTTCTGCCTCCATTCACTTTCCTGTTGGAACACACGGCAGAGACCTTAGTATTTTTGGCCTTACGAACGTCTATGATCTGTACCTTCCTATTCAGGTAAAATTTTTGGTCCAAGCTTCTCCACCGGCCGCGCACACCGGTATTTTATATCGTAACGTCCTCCATAAGCCCTATGATAACTGGAACCCAGAAAGACGTTTGACTCATTTCAGGTTTATTTTTTGCATGTGATATAGTTGAAAACGATTCATTTGAAGCTATCGGCTT
Organism: Anabrus simplex; assembly: GCF_040414725.1. NCBI lineage: Eukaryota > Metazoa > Arthropoda > Insecta > Orthoptera > Tettigoniidae > Anabrus > Anabrus simplex. The sequence continues at coordinate 391,312,618 of NC_090266.1, read as the reverse complement.
CTTTCCTGTATTATGATGTGTGTATTCTATGTCAATGTTGGGACAATACTTAAAAAAAAGATCGCGGTCACCATCTTCAATCATCACGCCCTACATCACCATTTTTGCCACAGTTTTCCACCTTAATTTCCTCCTCCTCACTCGATGTATTTTCTCATATTCGGGAACTTTAATGTCACTTTCAGAATCAGTGAACAAATCAACGTCCATGTCGCCGCTGCCACACAACCTCCCGCAAATATCATCAGGTTCCTTGCCGCGACTGGTGGATCCCATGTTGACAACAAATATAAAAAAGAGCGATAAAATATCTCCAAAGAAAAACAACTTAATTAAAGCAAATTAACAGTATATGCCAGCACGGAACAGAGGAATGTCCAGCCTAAATATTCCATAAAACCCGCCGCCATTTTCTCTTCAACATACGGAATATATAACCTTAAAATTGGGTGGGACTAGTTTCGACACATGACCGGAACTGAAAATTAACACCGAAGGGTTAATATTGTCAATTTACTTTAGAGTCCGTCTCCTTGGCTTAATGGTCAACGTCGGGGCCTTCCGTTCAGAGGGTCCCGGGTTCGATTCCCGCTTGGCTCACGGTTTTAATCCCATCTATTCAATTCCCCCGGACTCCGGGTTAGAGTCTTTGTTCCAATATACTCTCCTTTTCATACACTAAAATCACATCACACTACCAACCACCACAGGAATGTCTGGCCACAAAAGAGGACCACATCCACATGTGCGACATAGGTCGCATCCGCAACTACACAACGTTGTGTGAAAAGTGATAGAAGAAGAAGTTGTGAAGGAAATTTATACAGTAGGGAAGAGTTGCATGGGGGCTGTATCAAACCGGTTTACAGACCACTTACTGAAGCAACAGGTAGAAGAAATGAGAATGAACTAGGTGAAAATGGTTAAAATAGTCATAGCATAAAATTGAGGGTTACTAGTCATTGGTGATCGATCGACGCCCTTTCAGCGTTTGGGCCCAAGTCAATCACAAATGGCAGGAAGGCCAACTGGACAGAGCTCACTATAAATTGGCTTGGACAAGCAGTTGACAAGTTTGTGCTGTAGAACATATGGTGAGCTCCAGCTGCCACACGCCTGACCAATGCCCTCTCCCCTCCTCCATTTGCCAGCGAACGTTAGAACGTAATAATTCAATTACTACGGCTGCACGCACCCCTACCAGCACCTGGGTGACGTGGAACTGTAGTCGCTCATCATGATTGCTCCCACTCGCTCTGGCCCGTAGCATCACAATAAATTGACCTTCATAGCGTCTCAGCAACGTGACCCTGTTTCGAATTGCGGTCAATGTAAGTGACACGTTCTAGATTACTAACAATTGTTCCTTCCTTATTCCTTCTTTCTGTGCCGCTATTCTCACATCCTGGGAGGGTCTTCTTCTTCTTCTTCTTCCTCTTCTTCTTCTTCTTCTTCTTCTTCTTCTTCTTCTTCTTCTTCTTCTCCTGTCTTTTCTACTTCTTTATCTGATTACCCTCCTGGGTCGGTTTTTCCTTCGGACTCAGCGGAGCATCCCACCTCTACTGCCTCAAGGGCAGTGTCCTGGAGCTTCAGACTCTGAGTCGGGGTATACAACTAGAGAGGATGGCTTATACCTCGCCCAGGCGGCCCCACCTGCTATGCTGAACAGGGGTTCGGTGTTGATGGGAAGATTGGAAGGGATAGACAAGGAAGGGGAAAGGAAGCGGCCGTGGCCTTAATTTAGATACCATCCAGGCATTTGCCTGGAGGAGAAGTGGGAAACCACGGAAAACCACTTTCAGGATGGCTGAAGAGGGAATCGAACACCCCTCTTCTCATTTGACCTCCCGAGGCTGAGTTGACCCCGTTCCAGCCCTCATACACTTTTCAAATTTCGTGGTAGAGCCGAGAATCGAACTCGGGCCTCTGGGGGGTGGCAGCTAATCACACTGACCACTACACCACAAAGGCGGACCCCATGGTGTTCGTAAAGTTGAATTATAAGGAACTTTAGGTTATACGCGTTATTTGGGTTGCCTATCTCCGAAAATTTTAAGTGGCTGGTGAACGACCAGGTATATTGCTCACCACACCCAAGGAAGAAATTACTGAAGTTCAGGATGTATTCAGAAACGACAGAACAATATTCCACATGCTTAAGTTTGAATCCGCTCTCTGAGAACGAAAAAATGAAAATGACTTTAGACATTCACTCCGAGAAGTTTCTGGAATAATACCTCATTACGAACGATACGGCTTCCCAGCTTTGCTATTGTGGGCGATTGGCACAATTGATTACATAGGTAAGCCTAGTTATGAGTGTCCTTCGCGATATTTCTTCCTGACCTAAGTCTAGTCTCACATTAGAGTTATTACTTACGATTGCTGCATCATTTACCGCAGCACGCCTCTGTCTTGTTTTGCAATTTCCCTGCTCCAGTTCTCCGGAATGAGCTCTCCTCACGGCTTCTTTTTTTAATTAAATGCCATGGCTAATTGTCAGCTTATTCCTCTCCGAGTATAATTAAATTGAATAAAATTATCCTACCCAACAAAAACATTACGTCTCTAATTTTATACGTAGGACTTTCTTTTCGTTGGTTTTTCCATTTTTTACCTATGTTCTTACAGTCTGTGTAGATAGACCAACTTTAATTAATAAATAGGTTCTAGGAAACGAAATGACATCATTGTGGCCACGGTATCTACCTTCTTTGCACTCTGCTAGATCTCTGTAATATTGCCACAAATCGCGGAACACGTCATGTGGTCAGATATTCTATGTGTCTTTGCAACTGAAAGGAATCGTTGTTCGTTGTAATAGAGGTAAGAAACCAGACCCAGTCGTAGCGTAACCCAGTGACGTATTCTGTACGTGTTGAGAAGGAAAAGAAGTAATAACATTCTGAAGGACAAGGCCTAGTCTCTTAACTGGTCAGATGAAGGTTTAATCTGCTGCAGCAGTAGGTAATTCGCCATTTGTCCGTATTATACACAGTTCTCATCTCTACTTACTAGGAAAATGAGTGCCGGATATTTTCTCAGACTGTCGCCGATATTTTGGACACCTTAGTGGCTTCACTCAGCCTGCGTGGATTAACACAACCATCTTAGAAGTGTTTTCTCAATTACAGGCGGGAATAAATCGTAGTATTAAAGCTGAAATATCGATCTACTCGATCTGAGGAGATTATCGACGATATCATCTGGCCTGTCCGGGGTGTTTTAGTCTCCTCGGTAACAAATAGCAAACTGATCTTGGTTACAGGTTATTTAGGCCTCAGAAGGAGTGTATGATAACGAATTCCGCTATTCCTAACCTCGGCGCTAAGTGGGATAGGATGGTTATCCCTGTGCAACCACATTTACCCCTAGGAATTAATAGCTTTTTCATTGCTTTTGTTTATTTACCTTTTGCTAATTCTTTACATGTATTTGCTGGTGAGACTTAGTGTTTACAGCGTGCTATGTCTCCTGATATGGTCAAAAACGTTTCTATTACTTTTATTGACCTGTCTCAGTCTTAACCTTGGCTTTGACAATATGAAAGTGACTGAGCTATGAGCGACGTTATTAATGCCATTCTTTATTTTCTCAACTTGAAAATATTTTCGCCTGTAGTTTTCCCACGTTGAGTATTCTTAGAAGCTAATTCTTCGGACACTTCAATCAACCAATAATGAACTGCATTTAGGGCAGTCGTCCAGGTGGCAGATTCCCTATCTGTTGTTTTCATAGCCTTTTATTAAACGATTTCAAAGAAATTGGAAATTTATTGAACATATCCCTTGGTAAGTTATTCCAATCCCTTACGCCTCTTCCTATGAACGAATATTTTCCCCAAAGTCAGCATTGACTCGGCTAATAATTAGCAGAAAATAAGGAGTATTTGTTATGTCTGTTTACTCATGAAGAGCCAGATAATACCACTCGAAATAATTTGCCTTTTTTTGATTAGTTAATGATGTTACTCCCAATGTCCTCAATTCTTCGAGTGACTGTTCTCGCAGAAAAGTCGATAATATTAAATACATTCCATTTCTATAGACACATTTCTTTGGCTGCTACAACAAGCATTCTTTAATTTACTCACCTTCAGTAAACAGTCTTCCTTCCCTAACAACTCGCAACTTGCAGCTTCATTTTAATTTTTTATTTTTGTGATGAAACCTCCCTATAATGAAATACTCCACTATGAAGTTTCTGTTATTTTTTTTTTTTTTGATCGTTCCTTCCCTGTAAGATGTGAATATTGTGACAAATGCTTAGTCTCGTAATACGGACGTTAGCTCACCGGGCAAAAAATATGTCACCCCTGGAGAAATCATTACAAGTTTCATTTAATACCGTATAACTCCACCACTGGACTTGATAACCGCCTGGATTCGGTTAGGAAGCGAGTCCACAAGTTTGTGCAGATACGTCGCATCCAGGTTAAGCCACTCGCTGAGGATTCGATATCGTAATTCCACCAAACTGCGGGGATGCTGGTGTCGGCATTTTACTCGCTGTTCCAATATGTCCCAGAGATTTTCAATGGGGTTCAGGCCAGGGGACATTGCAGGCCAGTCGATATGCAATAGGGTAGGGGAGTGTTCATAAAACCAGTCACATATGCATCCGGCCGGATGAACTTCGCTGTTGCCATCTTAAAAAGTCGGGGTATCAATAGCATATCATGCAGATGTTAACTGAAAGGTAACACCAGATGCTGGTTCAAGTTAGTGGTCACCTCTATGGGCCGGTCCAATCCATGATACAAATAACACCCAAAAAACGCTGGCTTGAACCTGACCATGTACACATATAGGATGTGACTGGACGACGTGTGCCATTGGAATACAGTCAAAAACGTGATTCGTCGGACCACATTACGTTCCTCCAGTCAGCTCCTGTCCACGTTTGATGATTTCTATCCCAGTGAAAAGGCGCAGTTTTATGTGCCTTTGTGAGCAATGGCTTCTTGCAAGGTGACCTATTCCAATTATTTATTACATGCAGTCCCCGTCGAAATTTTTCTCTAGCTGACAGGGTGGGATGGGCTTTCATTCACTGACTGCAGCAATACCTCTCGGATTTGAAAGCGATTTTGATTCACAAGCCGTCAAACGTGTCTCCGGTCCCTCTCAGTCATGATCTTTTTTCGATCACGAATCTGATGTAGTGATTCGTGGCCCCGTGTAGAAAACCACTGCTTGTAGACACTCTGAATAGTCCGCTGTGAAACGTCAACAAATCCAGCAACTTCACGCACCGTGTGGCCCTGGGCACAGCCAAACACGATTGCCTCTTTCTGTCACTCTGCCACGTCCTTACATCTACCTATGTTTACGTACGTACACTGTCCGCTGGAAACATCGATGTCTCACTGATCGCTGCTGCTCACGTAAAGGCAGTGAGCGTGCGGTTGAGCACGGGACTCGTTCACTGCGCCATGTCCGCTGGAAACATCGATGTCTAACTGATCGCTGCTGCTCACGTAAAGGCAGTGAGCGTGCGGTTGAGCACCGGACTCGTTCACTGCGCCATCTCTACAGGCTTATCCATCCATCTGTGCGTGCGCACTAGTGTGAATAATATATTTTCCGGTGAGCTTATATTATACTATTTTAGCATAGCTATTATATCACTGCTCAGTAAACACAAAGTTTTGCTATCTAATTCAGTAACGAAATAATTCTCACTCCATTCTGCCTTAAAAGCACGACAATCGAAGTCCACTTTTCTCTCCTTTTTTGGTTTCCACAGTGACATGTAACGCTGCCTAATTATAACTGTGCGTCATCGCAGGACAGATCACGAAGCAACGTGGGAATAGGAGGATAAAGGAGCGCCATATACGGTCTTCCTCGCAACACCTCAAATCGGAGCTGGCCGTAAGCTGCGGGATTAGCCGTACATAATACGTATCAAACACATAGAAATGTTCCACTACTGCCTCATTGATGTTGAAATATTATTTTCGTATAATTTCCACGCTTCATGAAATATTATCCCGCCTTTACATTTTTATGTATTTAGAAATGTAAAATCCTTTCTTACAATTCGCTTGCGGGTGATAGACAAAGAAGCGGCGAGCCATAGTTTGCTGACCCCTGGCCTGTATTAATGTGGTGTTTAACAGGTAGGACAAGACTAGATAGATACACTGCATGAGGCTGCTCAGGCCCGAGGTAATGTGGGAGTACTGACCGCGTTGGCTACGTTCAGCGATTAGATTGCATTCTGGTGATGATTTTTCGTGGCTTATCAGGTTATCACATAAACACAGGACAAATTCTGCGTCTGTAATTTCATTAATGTCATAGCTGCTACGTTCCTAGCTAAGATCCATACAATAAATAAATAAATAGCCGCCTATGTGGTGTGGTGGTTGGTGTGATTAGCTGCAGCCCCGGCTCTGCCACAAAATTTGAAAAGTGGTACGAGGGCTGGAACGGGGTCCACTCAGCCTCGGAAGATCAACTGAGTAGAGGTGGATTCGACTCCCACCTCAACCATCCTGGAAGTGGTTTTCCGTGGTTTCCCACTTCTTCTGCAGGCAAGTGCCGGGATGGTACCTAACTTTAGGCCACGGCCGATCCATTCCCTCTTCCTTGCCTATCCTTTCCAATCTTCCCATCCCACACCAAGGCCCCTGTTCAGCATAGCATGTGAGGCCGCCTGGGCGAGGTAATGATCAGTCTCCCCAGTTGTATCCCCCGACCCATTGTCTCATGCTCCAGGACACTGCCCTTGAGGCGGTAGAGGTGGGATACCTCGCTGAGTCCGAGGGAAAAACCAACCCTGGGGGGTAAGCAAATAAATAAATAAATAAATAAATAAATAAATAAATAAATAAATAAATAAATAAATAAATAAATAAATAAATAAATAAATAAATAAATACATCCGTGGGCTTTTGGCAAACTTAAACAATATGAGTGTTTATAGTATTTAAAGAACTACCTGTAACTTAATGACCAATCTTGGAGGCCGAGTATTTTACTGACTACGAGTTCTTGCGATGAAGTTTACATCAACGCAAGCTTTGACCATTTATTCCCAGAGGAAATCAATTTTGTAGCCTTGTTAATAGAAGAGTGATAATAAGATGGTGGTAAAATGCATGTAAGAAATCGTTGCTCGTTAAGGTGGAGAATCAAGCTTCGTTCCTTCCAGTCGAAGAGGCTAACACCGGGCAAGTTGGCCGTGCGGTTAGGGAGGCGCTGCTTTGAGCTTACATCCGGTAGAAAATGGGTTCGAACCAAACACTCGGCAGTCTTGAAGATGGTTTTACGTGACTTACTATTTTCACAGGGGCAAATGCTGGGGATGTAGTTTAATAAAGGCCACGGCCGCTTCCACCCCATTTCTGGGAATTTCCTAAATTATCGTCGCCATAAAACCTATTTGTGTCGGTACGACGTAATCTAAATGGTAATAATGGAGAAAAATAGGCTAACTTGGCAACTATAAAACCATTACCAGCACTTGATAAATAATTCCTGGAAAGTGGCATGGGTCGATTACTGTGTGATGGCACATAAACATGCATAGAAATCTATTCCCGTCTGCGGCCAAGTCTTTTACTGAAGGCTGAGAAAGCAGGGGTGGAGGAGTTCACTCCATTTCTAGTGACAGAACTGAACAAGTTACCTCGTACTCACTGATGTTTCGAAAGCGGCTTCGTTCTGATTTACTCGGGCAGAAAATATTTCCCTCAACTCTCGTACCTCCCCTCCTTTCCCTTTAGTCCACGCAGATTTGCGTCATCAAATATTAGTCGAGCTGTACGTCACAGTTCAAATGTCGAATTACTGCCGGGCTGAGTGGCTCAGATGGTTGAGGCGCTGGCCTTGTGAGCCCAACTGAGCAGGTTCGATCGTGGCTCAGCCCGGTTGTATTTGAATGTGGCTCAAATACGTCAGCCTCGTGTCGGTAGATTTACTTACACGTAAAATAACATCTGCGGGACTAAATTTCGGCACGTCGGTGTCTCCGTAAACCGAACAAGTAGTTAGTGGGACAAAAAGCCAATAAGATTATTATTATTGTTGAAATCTTCAACCACTTTCAATTAACCGTACATGAACCATTGGTGTCAAGTTAATTCCAAGGTGTAACGTACTCGGGTCACGAATTATGTCACCGTTTATATTGTGAAGACTAACGTAGAGATCTCTATTTGGACTTTCCGTGGTTTCCCATTTTCACACCAGGCAAATGCTGGGGCTGTGCCTTAATGAAGGCCACTGCTGCTTCCTTCCACTTCCTAGGCCTTTCCTATCCCATCGCCTGTATAAGACATATCCGTGTCGGTGCGACGTAAAACAAATAGCAAATAAAATATTTGGAATTTCTCATAATGCCTCCTCCTTTTCCCTTGCATATTGAAGGAAATAAAATAATAACCAGCCGGCTGGATTGCAAGCAAACCTATACTACCTCGCAAAACACATTACAGTGGCTGTCTCCCGGGATCTGGCTCGGAAGCCGTGTTTACCATATGTGTGAGTGTGCAAGTTATAGCCAGTCCTCCCAAAGGTACCATAGGAAGCTACACAGATGGCGGCTAGTCTCTTGCATGGAGTCCCCTTCACGGTTCCTTCATAATGCGTGAGGAAGCGAGTACAGAGCAAGCCATAGGCGTGGCCATATTTTCTCAAGTGGATAAGCCAGTATGAAATTGGATATGTTATTCTGATAAGGGAAACTAATCTTAGAATTCTCCCCGCTGCTACAGAGCGAACAAACAATATGTTCGTGGATACTCATAAACGTCAAGTTTCTACAACATGTTCTGTAATTCAAGACACCGCGAAATATTTGGCAACATTCCCTATACCGGTATGTAGAACTTCAAGGAAAAATGGATGAAGTCTTCCGCCGTGCTACTGTAACAGAGTGCATAGTGACTTCACGCCTGATTGGCCTGGGTTCGATCTCTGGCTCTGCCACGAATGTAAGACTTGTTCGATAGATCCAAACGGTATACACTTAGGGCCATACAACACAGTGAACAAGTGTGTAAAGAAGGGATTAACCCAACTATGAGACATTTTAGATTGATTTTCAATTGCAGACAAAATACATAGGCCGCAGTTAACTACAATACACGATTCAGTACAAGTATTGCATTCAGACAGTTAAATTAAAAATGTCGTATGGCTTTTAGTGCCGGGATATCCCAGGACGGGTTCGGCTCGCCAGACAGTTTATTAGATAGACTTCACGTGGTTTGAAGTCAGACAAGTTCCGAAAAGATTCCCAGCATTTCCCTGCTGTGAAAATGGGAAACAAAACCAGGGCTGCTGATAGCGGGGCTTGAATTCACCATTTTCCGAACGCAAGGTAATAGTTCATGCCCATTGGGCATATTTTCAAGAGAACTTTTGTGTTGTTTGGGGGTGTGAAATCCAACTCCCTATTACTTACCACATGTTAGAGTACACCCTGTATTTCACGCTCCTGCAGTTCTGATGAGTGTACTTCAGAAATGTTTCAGACATTTGATTACCCTGACTTTAAACCTATCGACTAGTTGCATAATACATATTCACCAGTGTTCAAGATTAAGGGATCGAACCCTATCATAGAATCCTGGAATTTATGAGTGCTTAAATGCGTGTTAATAAGTGTATTGAGATTTTCTAGAACGTTGAAGATTCTCTTTTGAGGGCGAAACGATCTCTCTTAAGACGTGTTCAAGGGATAGTTGGCGAGAACATTTTTCTTACTGGTCTTAGGCTCAGATTTCATTTCCAGAATCCACGTCGATTGTCAGAAAATATTTTTTTCCAAATCTAGTTTTTAAAATAGGCCGATGACCTAGATGCCAGGACCCTTTAAATAACATGCATCATCGGTTCAAAATATTAATATTTGGGTTGTTCGGAAGTTAAATTATTCTTGCTGACTAGTTTGACGTGATATAGATAGAAATATGTAGTGATATAGGCAGAAATATTATGCTAGATTATAGTGATGATTATTTTTTGTTTAAAGGGGTCTAACAGCTAGGATTCGGCCCCGAATGATACGAGGTGCAACGAAATGAAACGGTAACTGCAAAATGTATCCACTGACTAGAATAAAAAACGAACGATTATGAAAAAATTACCATGAATCGTAAACCTTCAATGGATTCGATTCACGGTGCCTTATTTTCTGGGATGATGCTTGTTGTCCAAAGGTGTCCAAAATCTTGGTCGCCGAACCCTCACAGTACTAACCACTGGTAAAGAAGAACCAAGATGTTTCTACTATAGTAGGAATAATCACAAGTAACGAAGGATCATGGTGGTACTAATCACAGGTAATGTAGACCCACGGTATGTCACACATAACGGCACTACTCATAGGCAACAAAAACCCATTGTGTTGTTCACGTAAGGGTACTACTCACAAACAATGTAGGCCCATAGTGTTCCTCACATAGAGGTACTAATCATGGGCGCCGGCTAGACCCGTGCTGCTCATCATATAGTGCTACTGTAAATGTAAATGTCGTATGGCTTTTAGTACCGGGATATCCCAGGACGGGTTCAGCTCGCCAGGTGCAGGTCTTTCTATTTGACTCCCGTAGGCGACCTGCGCGTCGTGATGAGGATGAAATGATGATGAAGATAACATATACACCCAGCCCCCGTGCCATTGGAATTAACCAATTAAGGTTAAAATCCCCGACCCGGCCGGGAATCGAACCCGGGACCCTCTGAACCGAAGGCCAGTACGCTGACAGTTCAGCCAACGAGTCGGACATATTGTGTTACGTATACTCATGGTGTTACTAGCATAGTGGTACTAGTCATAGGCACTATAGACCACCGGTGTATCACACGCTGTGGCACCACCCACAGGCAACACAGACCCATGGTGTTCTTTATATAGTGGTACTACTTCCATAGTGATACTAATCACAGATCTGGCTTGTGGCAGTAGCGGTATGAGTTCTTCATTTAGTAGTGATTATTCCTCTTGGAGGGAGCACAACTAGGCACATGAAATATTACTAATCGCAATTAATGTCGACCCATGGTGTTCATCGCGTAATAGTTCTAATCACAGATGGTCTAATGGTTCCAAAAGGATCATCCCTTGCTCGCCCCTCTTATCCGCCTTTTACGACAGTCAGGGGATACCGTGGGTGTATTATTCATCTGCTTCACCCACTCACAGGGGGTAAAAAGAAAGGGATCCGGCACTTCGAAAAGTGAAGTACCAGACAAAGAAAGACAAGAGGGACAAAGGTCGTAAAAATGAAAGACCCGCTAGGCCTCGAATACCCTAGTACCTTCGGGGTCGGAAAAGAACAAAAGTTGACTAATGGAGGTCGGGCAGCATAGATGAAAGTTAGGAGCCTGGCAAAAGAAAGTGGGAAAAATGCCAGGACTCAGCTAAAGACCTCGTGTTCGTCAACCCACGCTCCCAAGTTAAGAACACCTGGGGTACTTTTAGTCGCCTCTTACTACAGGCAGGGGATACCGTGGGGGTATTCACCTTCGTTACACACCCACAGGGAGTTTATTGCATTGTACATCTTCTGCTTTCCGTACTTCACCTCCAGGTGTTATTTGTTTAATCTCCCTCATCCTTTCATATATTTAATTCCAGTTTAATGTTAGTTATTTAAACAAACGTGGGATATAATTTTATATTTTACTTCTACCTAATGCGTGTTTTTAGTCTGTTTTAAATGGCATACGCCCAGTTAATTCGGAAGTTCATCCCGTATTGCTAGACCGAAAAGCTCAAATTATTATATTAATTTTTAATGTTTTTTAACTCTACAAGGGTCGTTTAGAAATTTCTTTAGTGATACCGTAACACAAACTAAGCAGAAGTTACAATGAAAATAATTTTAATCCCATTCAAAGTACTCTCCTATGACCACAATACACTTTTGGTAACGACCATATAGCTGCTGGAAATTGGCAGCGACGTCGATTTTTAGAGTCGATCGAAGAACTGATGTCTCGTCTTTTATGTCCGCTATGTCAGCACAATATGTGCCTTGGAGAATTCTTTTAAGATGAGGAAAAGGAAAGAAGTCTGCAGGCGCCAGATCTGGCGAGCACGACGGATGTTCGGAAATTTGCGCATCATCAAGAGTTTCTTGTCCGTCCTGAAAGCGTTTGAACCAGTTGTAAACACATATTCTGCTTACGGATTTTGTTCCGTTCACTTGCATCAACATCGCATGTGCCTTTGTTGGCGTTTTTTCTAATTAGTAACAAAACGTGATGTTTGTGCGTTGCTTCATTGCACTAGGACACGAGTTTACACACGCACTGCGTTCGAAAGTATGCAGCAGAATCACCTACTTCAGCTCCGTGTGTTCAACGCTACGTGGCGCTTCTCAAGATGTCTCTCTATCCACACACACACACACACACACACACACACACACACACACACACACACACACAAACTGCCATTGTGATATCGGCCCTACTTCTTAGACACGCCTTGTATAATGATCAGAATGTATGACATCTCCATAGATGTATGAGAAGGTCTTTATTCATTCAGAACGAAACTGACATGAATTTTGAAGGTTGACATGCTCACTATCCCCTGAAACCTAAACGTTTGATATTAAATTTTTTGGTAAGTTGTCCGGAACCATCGGTCAATACCAACTTATTGGGGGAATACGTGTTCTAATGAAGGCAATAAGTGCAATACACAAACATGGTGCAATCTCCCTTCTTCCCACTGATACACATTGGAAGTATAGTCAGCCAATAGTATACAATCAGGTATTGTTCGCAGATTGTATAGGTGGAGAAACCTCTGTGAAGCTGGAGGTCAAATGTTGATTAGCTGTTAATCTCAGTGTTTAAAGAAGTAATGTCCGACGTAATTACCTCTAACGTAGTGTCATTTTCCAAATTAATTCACTCAGAATCAACTGCTGTGGATATTTAAAGGACATCCTCCACTTTGAAAAAGTTAATATTAGAGAAATTATTCTGAAGTGACCAGTAAACCAATTGTGAAAATGGTACAATAGGGGGTTTCGTTTCATCTCTGGTGTTAGGGTAAATTGAATCTTTTCTACAGTTGGATGTGTGATTGCGTGCATTTAGCGGATAGAAGGGATAGTAATTAATCACGGTATACCTAAGGAACGCATGGTGATCGAAGACATTGAAGCATTGAAGCCTATTTGTTTACTCGTCCTCAGTTCTCTTCTCTTATGACGACATGAATAGGAAACCCTATATTGGTAGGATAAGTACACACATTGTAGGACTGTAAGAATGTTGAAAGATGTTATATCTATTAATGTGCTAACAGGTATTTCTTCCTTTTCTAGGTAAGTTGCTGCTGCACATCACACATCATACCAAAGGAAGAAAAATTAATGTGATGACCTACACGAACGTGAGTACTCCTCAAACACATATAAGATCGTAAAATGTTCATAGAAAGCATGTCCTCACAAGCTATTCAGTATTAATGCGTAAGAAATTGTCTCCCGTTGTACTCTATCTTAGAACCTAATGCTATTCAATAGTCATAAATTTAATCTTTTCATCAATCAAAATAAATGTTGGATTTGATTTGCCCCTGCTTAATTTTTTTATGATGGTACGAACATCGAAAATGTGCACTTTTGGAGATTTTACCCATCATAAGAATTTTATGCGTGGGTTTCTTAAATCGAAAATCGTAATGAATCCACCGACCTCAGTGGGGTCATCGTTTAGTCATTGTCCTTTTGCTCCCGGCAGTTTCGATCCTGGTTGAGATTGTTATTATTTTAAGCTATATAAATATAATAACTCTGTGTTTTTGGAACCGGTGCGTTAAAAAGAGCCTTGCGGGACAATATTCTGACACATGATGATGCCTGGTGGGAGTCACCGCAGTCTTCTCGCTATGGGATGCCGCCACGAGAGAGTAGGTAAGGATCGTTTCCCGGCGAACGTCCTGTACACTACATGACGTGAACGACTAAAATGCTTCTGAAACAAATTTATGCTAATGTTAGTTGAATAATAATAGATTTGGTTGTCTGTAAAAGAACACTTCCCAGGGAACTCTGCGATGGGAATGATAGCATGACACACTGTCTCATTGTCCAGTTACTTCTATACTGATAATCAGGTAGAGAAATAATGAAGCTACTCACCGACTCAGTCGACGAACGTAGAGTTATGTAAGTTAAGTGTATTGTTTAGGAAAATGAAGTAACTTTTCCTATTGTAAGGAAAGTGTCAAAGTATTGTACCTACTATTCTTCATGCTTATGGCCGGCTGCAAAGTCCACTTTATTAGACGCTCATATTCCATGTTTAAGGCTGCAATTAGCTGGCTAGAATTCCAGACTACCACGTCTATGGATATACTAGAACTTTGTTCCAGGGCAGAATGGTGACGACTAGTTTCTTTTAATTCCGATATTATATGGAGGGAATTAAAGGACGTGTTCTTCTTGTCGGATTAAGCAGACCGTGTTCAAGCTGGCGGGTTCGATGGTGTAAGACACACAATAATTTTTCTATAATTTTCCATTCAATTGTTGCTACAGGTGTGATATTATATGAGGAGGTCGATGCGCATCTGAAATACCACTTTTAGCATGCATTAGGCTCTCGAACATGAAATATGCGTTATTCCCTCTAGTAAATATGAACCCTTAAAATTTTCATTCAACAAAGCCTTATTCAGTAAGTTTTTATCAAGTTGATTTTCTAGACAAGGGTTGTGCTAAACATGTCCCAATATTTTCCTCCACTTTCAAAGTAATATTACGATAGCAGCATTCTTGATACCATCAGTGTAAATTTGGAGGTTCTGCAGCCGCCTCCACCTCACGCGCCTGGGAGAGGTCTGCTCCTCACGGAATATGTTAATTAAGAATGCATGATTAACCTCACATGATATCATAACCTAACGCTGACTAAGAGTTCATGCTTAACCCTCGAACACTTGCGTTAGGTATAGAAGCAGGGTTAGTCGCGCCGGCTACATATGTAGCGCAAAATAAAATTCAAATCTGAATGACTCTTACGCGCTATTTTTAGGTTTCTTCGTAATGATATCATAAACAGTAGTATATATTCATATTCTAATCCAAATATGAAGACCATATGTAGGTTTTTCTTTTCTTGAGAAGAGGAAATAAAAACCCTTGAAGAAAAAATTGATTGCGTCTCACACTAAGGGAAATCTACCATGGAAGCAGAAATAAAAGAATTACAGCTTTTAAATTGATTTGTATATTTGCCCATATATCTACATTAGAACATATTGTTACGGTAAATAGATAAAAACAATATGAGGTTAGAAAACTGTGTTGGATTTTCTGTGAGCATTTTAGGGAATTTTAGCACTCTATCAAAGCATGTATTTCTTTATCATCGGTAAATTTTGCATCACGATCACGTTCAAACTTGTCTCATAATTCACCTATATACATATTTGTCGCTGTGGTTATCAATTGTATTATATTGCTGTTTATGAAACGTTCTAAACATTCAAGTTCAGTTGTCACAGTACCAGCAATTCCCTTACGGACAGGAAATTGCACGATAATATTATTGGCTCTTGTGCTCACATTAGTACATGGATGATCCCTTAGCCACCTGAAATTGTCCTTGGCAGTGAACCATCCAGAATTATTGCTGCCGGTATCTGCATCGTCATTTGTCGCTGGACACTCCGGCGACATATCTTCCTCACTGCTTGTACCTTCTTCAGATTCAGTTTAGTGTATTTCGTGTGTAAGTATATCCTGTTCACTATCGTCACTATCACAGCCAACAACACTATCACTACTTTTATCTAACCACTGACTGATTTTACAGTCATCTACTTGACTGCCTGCGCATCGACGTTTCCTTTTTTCGGTCATATTCAGCACTGAAACAGCAATGCTCGCGCGGACTACTATTGTAGCCCAGACCAATTCTAATTCGTCTGACGCCTAAATGACGCGCTTAGTCAAGCCGAAAACACACACTCCAGTTAATTGCAACATTGACAGGCCGCTATAGAGTGTATCACCACTCCTAGCAGTGGATATACTCTATACTACAACAAAATAAATGACTGGGCTACAACTGTAGCCCGCGCGAGTATCGGAGGGTTAACCTCACATGACGTCATAACCTAACGCTGGCTACGTGTGCAGGCTTAGGCCCGGGTTCGACCCCAAATTTTAAATGCGTGCTAGTGGCTAAGAGTTCATGAATAACCTCAGTTGACGTCATAACCTAAGGCCGGTTAAGCGTACCTGCTTAACCTCACATGATATCGTAACCTAAGGCTGGTCACGTGTACAGGCTTAGGTTCGGGTTCAACCCCATTCATAGGGGGTTTAACCCAACAGACGCGAGTTCGATGCTCAAGAGTGCAAGCCTAACGTAATAGGCTTAACATTACTAGGCAAAAAGGTGGCTATACACTGGACCTAACTTTAGAAAGTTATATCAGGTACTCGGAGCCTAGTGAGGTGAAACCAACCCTCAATTTAAAACATTTTCTATCAAACATCTCTCTTAGAAAACGGACTTTTAACTTAAAATTTATCAAAATGTTAGGTGATATATATCAACTCACCCGCGACTGTATCTATTCAAAGCTTCCGGGTAAAAATTACTTCTAACGTTAAAAAGTTTCGGATGGTCCATTAAATTACTTTTAGAGTAGAAGATAGGTTGGGGTGAAAACAACCCGTACTATAAAAATTCAATAACAGTCTTATCAACCGATTGTCTCAGGAAACTGATTTTGAGCTAAAAGTTCATCAAAAATTATTCTCTAACAGGTGATATATATCAACCTACGCTTAAACTTTTCTTTTCGTAGTTTCGGGGTAAAAATGACTTCCAACGTTAAAGACAGTCTTGGATGAATAAATGACTTTTAAAATAAATAAAAATATGGGGTGAAAACATCCCTTGGCTTACAAATTCATGATCTCCTCAACCGGTAGTCGTAGAAAACTATTCTTTAGCTTAAAATGTTTCGTTGTACCTACCATTCATCTTCACATAACGTATATAATCTTTATCCATATACTTGCAATAAAACATCGGGTTGGGGTGCATGGAAAATAACCAATTTTATATTTACTCTTAGTTTATATTATGTATGCACTTATACGAGTAGCTCTGTCTGAAGGTCGATCAATTCTTGTATGGTTTAGCTAATTTTGATAAAGTACTGATAACCTTACATACCTTAAGTCGATAACCAAGATTAACCGCTCAACCTAACAGGCTCAAAGATCGACACCCTCGGTAACTGTATAAGAGTGCAAGCTTAAACTTACAGGCTCGGATTCGATCCAAGGCTTAACTGGACATGATGGCGTCTATACTCTATTCTTACGGGCCTAACTTTAGAGAGTTACCTCAAGGGCTTACAACTTGTAACTTAGGACCTATTAGATTTATTGGCCTAACACTTGGGAAGTGCCTCAAGGACTATTGGTCAAGATGGCTGCTATACACTATTTAATGGTTCTAAGTCTAGAGAGCTACCTTACGCGCTCACAAATTGTAACGTAGAATTAGCTGAAGTATACAAGAAGCGACCTTGAGCCAGAGTTAGTCCTATACGAACATGCATAATATAATCTATAAATTAAGAATATATATTAAATTGGTTAGTTTCTAAGTATACATACCCCATGTTCTTGCAAAAATTCGCATAAGGAGTAGGAACGTTATGTGAAGATGTAAGGTAGGTGAAACGGAAAACATTACAAGCTAAATAAGAGTTTTCTATGACTACCATCTTCAGGGCTGCCTACAGTAGGATTCGAATCCACTATCTCCCGGATGCGAGCTCATAGCTGCGCGCTCCTAACCGCACGGCCAACTCGCCCGGTAACGTAGTTTTTACCCTAAAAGTCATTTAATAAATAATAATAATGTTATTTGCTTTACGTTCCGCCAACTACTTGTAAGGTTTTCGGAGATGTTGAGGTGCCGGAATTTATTCCCGCAGGAGTTCTTTTACGTGCCAGTAAATCTACCTACACGAGGCTGACGTCTTTGAGCACCTTCAAATACCACAGGACGGAGCCAGGATCGAACTGCCACACCGGGGACAGAAAGCCAGCGCTTCAACCGTCCGAGCCACTCAGCCAGGCAAAAGTCGTTTAAAGTATAATCCAAGACAGTTTAACGTTAGAAGGTACTTTTACCTCGAAAATTTTAAAAGAAACTGTTGATGGTAAGTCGAAATATATCATCGGTTAGAGGATAACTTTTATCATTTTGAAGCTCAAAATCAGTTTTCTACAACTATCGGTTAAGGAGGTATTGAATTTCGAAGTTAAGGGATGTTTTCTTCCCCAACCTATTTTTTACTCTGAAAGTCATTTAAAGTATTATCTGGGATATTTTAAATATTAGAAGTCATTTTTACATTGAAACTTTAAAAATAAACAGTCAGGGGTAATTCTTGTTATCTATACAAACTTGTCCTGACTGACTGACTGACTGACTGACTGACTGACTGACTGACTGACTGACTGACTGACTGACTGACTGACTGACTGACTGACTGACTGACTGACTGACTGACTGACTGACTGACTGACTGACTGACTGACTGACTGACTGACTGACTGACTGACTGACTGACTGACTGACTGACTGACTGACTGACTGACTGACTGACTGACTGACTGACTGACTGACTGACTGACTGACTGACTGACTGACTGACTGACTGACTGACTGACTGACTGACTGACTGACTGACTGACTGACTGACTGACTGACTGACTGACTGACTGACTGACTGACTGACTGACTGACTGACTGACTGACTGACTGACTGACTGACTGACTGACTGACTGACTGACTGACTGACTGACTGACTGACTGACTGACTGACTGACTGACTGACTGACTGACTGACTGACTGACTGACTGACTGACTGACTGACTGACTGACTGACTGACTGACTGACTGACTGACTGACTGACTGACTGACTGACTGACTGACTGACTGACTGACTGACTGACTGACTGACTGACTGACTGACTGACTGACTGACTGACTGACTGACTGACTGACTGACTGACTGACTGACTGACTGACTGACTGACTGACTGACTGACTGACTGACTGACTGACTGACTGACTGACTGACTGACTGACTGACTGACTGACTGACTGACTGACTGACTGACTGACTGACTGACTGACTGACTGACTGACTGACTGACTGACTGACTGACTGACTGACTGACTGACTGACTGACTGACTGACTGACTGACTGACTGACTGACTGACTGACTGACTGACTGACTGACTGACTGACTGACTGACTGACTGACTGACTGACTGACTGACTGACTGACTGACTGACTGACTGACTGACTGACTGACTGACTGACTGACTGACTGACTGACTGACTGACTGACTGACTGACTGACTGACTGACTGACTGACTGACTGACTGACTGACTGACTGACTGACTGACTGACTGACTGACTGACTGACTGACTGACTGACTGACTGACTGACTGACTGACTGACTGACTGACTGACTGACTGACTGACTGACTGACTGACTGACTGACTGACTGACTGACTGACTGACTGACTGACTGACTGACTGACTGACTGACTGACTGACTGACTGACTGACTGACTGACTGACTGACTGACTGACTGACTGACTGACTGACTGACTGACTGACTGACTGACTGACTGACTGACTGACTGACTGACTGACTGACTGACTGACTGACTGACTGACTGACTGACTGACTGACTGACTGACTGACTGACTGACTGACTGACTGACTGACTGACTGACTGACTGACTGACTGACTGACTGACTGACTGACTGACTGACTGACTGACTGACTGACTGACTGACTGACTGACTGACTGACTGACTGACTGACTGACTGACTGACTGACTGACTGACTGACTGACTGACTGACTGACTGACTGACTGACTGACTGACTGACTGACTGACTGACTGACTGACTGACTGACTGACTGACTGACTGACTGACTGACTGACTGACTGACTGACTGACTGACTGACTGACTGACTGACTGACTGACTGACTGACTGACTGACTGACTGACTGACTGACTGACTGACTGACTGACTGACTGACTGACTGACTGACTGACTGACTGACTGACTGACTGACTGACTGACTGACTGACTGACTGACTGACTGACTGACTGACTGACTGACTGACTGACTGACTGACTGACTGACTGACTGACTGACTGACTGACTGACTGACTGACTGACTGACTGACTGACTGACTGACTGACTGACTGACTGACTGACTGACTGACTGACTGACTGACTGACTGACTGACTGACTGACTGACTGACTGACTGACTGACTGACTGACTGACTGACTGACTGACTGACTGACTGACTGACTGACTGACTGACTGACTGACTGACTGACTGACTGACTGACTGACTGACTGACTGACTGACTGACTGACTGACTGACTGACTGACTGACTGACTGACTGACTGACTGACTGACTGACTGACTGACTGACTGACTGACTGACTGACTGACTGACTGACTGACTGACTGACTGACTGACTGACTGACTGACTGACTGACTGACTGACTGACTGACTGACTGACTGACTGACTGACTGACTGACTGACTGACTGACTGACTGACTGACTGACTGACTGACTGACTGACTGACTGACTGACTGACTGACTGACTGACTGACTGACTGACTGACTGACTGACTGATCATCGCCGAGCCAGAACTACTGGACATAGAGAAATGAAATTTTGGGGATACATTCATATTTCAATGTACGTTCTCACTAAGGGAGGATTTTCGGATATACTGTCGCTAAGGGGGTGAAAAAGGCGGGGTGAGTGTTTAAGCTGAGTGTATCTATATCTCGAAAACTGAGCAGTTTAAAGATGTGAAAATGGTATTTTTAATCTCCTTTAGAAATAAACAAACACGTAGTTCTGCTTTCGGAAAATCCTTTTAAGAGGGGGTGAAAAAAGTTGAAAAAAGGTTTGATCACCTTTTATGTGGATACTTACATCTCAAAAACTGAAGATTTAACAGACATGAACATTTGTATTTGGAATTTGTAATTTTACAAGAAGGCCTTCTTTTTTGCCGTAGGTGTAAAATACCGTATACCTCATATATTTCTCCCCTATGGGGTTTAGATGGTAGTTGAATCTCAGAAACACAATATCCATTCTGACGAACCGTTTCAGGCACGAACATTATCTACTTTTTTATGAAGGGCGGTCTTCTATATCCTAGATGTTAATAAATATTTCAAAATATTCACCCCTTAAAAAAGTATTCATTCTTCCATTACCGTGCGATGTACAAAATCAAAATTTCACAGGTTGGTAGCTATTACGTCCTAGATACTAAATAAGATATGGTTTAAAACATTAAAATTCGTCCGTACGGGATTCAAGTGAGTGGTAGATTATAAAATAAGTAATCATTGCTCGAAGAACATTTGACGAACGAACTGAGGACGTATATTGCAGGCTCAGCTGACAGTCGACTCTCCAAAATGTAAAACTTCGAAAAATAAGTTTCATTTTAAAGCCGTAGCGAGTAGCCGTAGCTAGTACAGTATATCACCGGTTAGAGGATTATTTTTGATACATTTTAAGCACAAATTCAGTTTCTAAGACTATCGTTTGAAGAGATACTGAGTTTTCACCATGCTGAGCTCTAATTCCCTGAGATAGCTCTCTAAAGTTAGCTCCAGTGTTTAGCGCCATCGTTCGTAGTTTGTGTAAGCTTGTTAGGTTAAACATACGTTCTTGAGCATCAAACTCACGTCTGTTATGTTAACGCCCCTAAGAATGGAGTCAAATCCGGACGTAAGCCTGCACATGTAGACTGTATGACATCATGTGAGGTTAAACATCCACACTTAGCAACCAGCCCGAATTTCAAATTTGGGTCAAACCCGGGCCTATGGCTGCACACGTAGCCAATGTTAGGTTATTACGTTTGTGAGGTTAAGCATGAACCCTTGGCCAGCGTTAAGTTATGTTGTTCTTTGAGGTTAAGTATGCACTCTTTGTCAGCACACCTAAAATTATAGTAGAACGATATTTCTTGCATGGTCAGTGCAAACAGCGGCAGCGTTATCTTCCAAACCCCACTCACGGAGTACATCTTCAAACTCTTCTGTTCAGTTAGAGGGATTGTGGTTTTCCCTAACACGTTTAACTTGTACTGTTGGATTACGATATTCCGAATTTGAGCCTGTTCAATGCGCTGTAACCCAATGTAGATGCGGTTAGATAAGGAAGACCAAAAATCCCCCCGTGAGACTAACTAATTGTGCTTGTTTCAGTTCATCTAATAATTTTTTACCTTTTAACGTCATACACTTCTTTTGTTACAGTATCTCTAGAGGAAAGATGGTGTGAGAGTTGAGTTTTCCGTAAAATCTCTTCATGGCCTCGATCAGAGACAATTTTGACCAGCCTGTGATCCTGCACACAATCCCTTCAGTAATATATTCGGAATTTCAGTTTTCTTTTTAGAGGGCATGGACTTCACTATTAGGTGCTCCAATGTTACCTGAGAAGATGAACTAGTAGTGACACTGATAAACGCAGATACACTGTGAAAGAGATGAATACTGTGTGTTTACGATGATATCGAAGACCGCTTGTACTTCCAGTATAACTGAAAGATTTTACGCATTTCTTACAAAACACGATTTTTCAGGCTGTCACCTTACCACAATCGTTTGGTTTAAATCCCAAACTTTCCCAAAGATTTCCTCGCATTGGCCCATAAGCCAAATTTTTTTAACTGAAGTCCACAAACACTGATAGATATACTATCTTCGGAATAACAACCACACAGGAACTGAGGTCTAGGGCCGCTTCATACAAGGGGATAGGAATCGGCTATTGGAATCCGCTACCAGCCGCCCGTCCTTAGGAATAATGTTTTAAATGGAGCTTTTCACACTAGTAGCCGAGTTACAGGAAGAAGCCTGGCGACCGACTTTGAAGTAGCACACTCCCGTTACCCTTAGCCGAGGGAGATTTCGTAATCCCTGCTGGTGGCAGCTGGAGAACCATTGCTGTGTGTTGGGTTTTTCAAATTAGGCTACTTCGTAGCCCGGCTACCCGTCTTCAATTGCGTTCCGTTCAGAATTCCCTTGAGTGTCATTGTGCTTTTCTAGTTTTTTCTCGTTACGTACTCAGTTTTCAAAATACTATAAATTGTAAATTATGTTCAGCATTAAAGATCTACATAGGCAAGTGAATCAAATAAATATGGAAGATTTAATTATACAAATTATGCAGCCATCTGGAACTCAAACGGTGATGAATTAAGTAATAGAGTTGAGGAGAGAAATGCATGGTCTCAAGCAATAACCAGCAATTCAACTTACCTCAATGTTAACTTTAATTTTTCTTTAGCCGGTACTGCACTTCTCAACTTGGCATCCATTCCCATAATACATTCTTTCACACTTTCGAAGAGTTCATCACAACAATTCTCTGACATCCTGAAGTAACTAATAAACTTTGTAACACCATCACACAAATCATCGAGTAGTTTATAGAAAAGTTCTACTCCAAACGATCTTTGAACACAGGACATGAATAAAACACACGACGCTTTCTTTCCTTCATTCTTTTCGACTGTAAGAAGAGCAACATGATGATGAAAACAGGCACTAGGTCGAGGAAGGCGACTAAGTAGCGAGGTGGGCCACAGCTCGGCGACACGGAATTCACATGAGCTACTCTTGTCGCCTAATGTGAGAGGCCCTACTGTAATTTGTCACTTTTTTCTACTGTGACTTTCTAGCATTTTGTATATGTCAAGTCGCACATTACCTAGAAATCTCTGGAAATTCTTTATCGATATTCCCTTCAAGTACCTTCCCTTTCCCTACCCATTATGTCACTTGACTGTGTTTTGTAAAGGTCCTCAAATATACTTCAATAGCCTGTCGGTATTTCCTTTCCAATAGTCTTAACCCTTGTTTTAGTGTAAGCAATTAAGGAGGTATTATTGCTTTTACCTTTCTGAAAGAAAGACATGAATATCAGCTTACTTTAATGACCTGTCAATCATACAATAGCAGAGGGTAGCACATCAAATGGCAAAATCAAATACAATACACATGCTTTTTGCCAATCAAAACAGCCATCTATCCTTCAACATACTACAGTTTTAATCGATTTGTTTAAACGGATAAAGCACATTGATGGGTTAATCGGATTTAGAGAATAATCCATTAATCGGTTCTATGAATCAAGTAAACCGGCAGCACTAATGATAATTATTTTTATTAGTTTAGCGTCCCACTAACTACGTAATTATGGTTTTCGGAGACGCCCAGTTGCTGGAATTTTGTCCCGCAGGAGTTCTTATACATGCCATCAATTCTACCAACCCTGCGTATGTAGGCTAGCAGAGCGGTCCCCATTTCGATTCCCGGACGGGTGAGGGTTTTTTAATTTTTAATTATTAATATCCCTGGCCTGGGAACTGGGTGTTTCTGTCGTCCTTAACGTTCCTTTCTCCACATTCAACACACTACACTTCCGCAATTCCAATTACACGCAGGTTCATATCACATTATGCAAGTAGCGGCAAAAGACCTCTATAGGTCGACGCCACGAACAAATAGCTTTAAAAAAGGCATGTATAGCAGCTTCAAATACCATCGGAATGGTCCATAGATTATTATTATTATTATTATTATTATTATTATTATTATTATTATTATTATTATTATTATTATTATTATTATTATTATTATTATTATTCTGTTCTTCTTCTTAGCCAACCACACATACATTCCAGACACTGCACGCATTCGATGGCGATCTTGTTTCACACGCTGGCGAAGTACTTGAATTGCCGTAACGGCATACCTGACTATAAATATAATCCTCCCGATTACTTCCCACATGTTTGGGAACACTGTCAGCAAGGGGGTTCTAAATTTGAAATTGGTGAAAGAACATTTAGCTGAGCACATCTTAGATTTGTTGAAACCAATGACCTTTCTGTCTGGCCCATTAAAACTGCAATAATCACCGGGTTCGTCATCATCGTCATTATTATTTTAGTTCTCACCGGCTGCGTAGTGTCGCTTTTTAGATTCCTGACTACTACCCTAAATCACGTAGCTATCAGCTTGGAAATAGTGGGTTCGAGTCCCACTGTCGGCAGCCCTGAAGCAGGTTTTCCATGGCTTCCCCACTTTCACGCATGGCAAATGCTGGGACTGTACCTTAACTAAGGCCACGGCCAATTCCTTCCCAATTATAGCCCTGTCGTATCCGATCGTCGCCATAAGACCTGTATGCGTCGGTGCGACGTAAAGCAAATTGTAATAGACTAGCCTAAATATAGTGGAATTCTTTCAAGGAAAAATTCTAGTACTGTATTCCAGCGTCTCTTAAAATCGATAGCGGTAGGAAGGATATGAAACACACAACACTAATTATATCAGCTAAGTGGTTACTCCTTTTTTTTTTGCTAGTTGCTTTACGTCGCACCGACACAGATAGGTCTTATGGCGACGAAGGAACAGTAAAAGGCTAGGAGTGGGAAGGAAGCGGCCGTGGCGTTAATTAAGGTACAGCCCCAGCATTTGCCTGGTGTGAAAATGGGAAAGCACGGAAAACCATTCTCAGGGCTGCCGACAGTGGGGTTCGAACCTACTATCTCCCGAATACTGGATACTGGCCGCACTTAAGCGACTGCAGCTATCGAGCTCGGTAGTGGTTACTCCTAGACTGGGGGGGGGGAGGGGGGCAAACTGTACGCAATGTTAAGTTTGCGCAGAGTGTTGCACAGTGAAGTTTTGCGTGATCAAAGCACGGCGGGTCACTCTTGGTTGATATATTGTAGCCAGGGCAATTTGAACTGAAGACCACTATGTAGAAAATTTGCGAAAGCTCTTCAGTTTTTTTACTCTGTGCGGCTATGATAAAGATATCAACATTCACATAAAACTACAAGCTTGTTTACTTTTCCATTCTTTCTCTACGTGACTATCAAAACCCCATGGCACTATAGCTCTGGTGAGCCTTGGCCTACCAAACGACCCCTGCTCAGTCCGACGTTACGCGTTGTCTTCTCGGCCGTTATTCTAGGCTTTCTAGACCAGTGCCACCATCCCTTAGATAGCTTCTCAGTTGTAGGATGAGTGGACTTCAAACCAGCCCTTAGGTCAAAGTAAAAATCTCTGGCCTGGTCGGGAGTCGAAAACAGGATCTCCCGGTAAAAGGCAGATTCACTACACCTTGACGGCGAGACCGGTTCCTGTTTGACTGCTAGTAAAGAAAATTCATCGGCGGTCTCTGTGTCCCCAACTTAGAACATACGTGCCAAAAATACGCATTCACATGTTAAAGGTTAGGCCTAAATACGTTACAAACCCGTGATTTCAACCCAGGACAACCGAACCGCCATTTATTATTTTAACCCCAACATAATAACAGTAGACGTCCCACGTAGCTAGCAACATTTACTTCATTTTTAAAGCAAAATTTCTATTAGTGTCATTCTCCTTTCTTATATTCCCAGTTACAAGCGCCGTCCTACAAACACTATGCCCCCATTTCCTAGCATGAGGTGTAGCCCAGCTGAGCACCAACTGTCATAGAGGGCTGTTTAGATTTCCAAGTCAAACACTGCATTTGCCAGCAAATAAGTAGCGATTGTTTCTGTGTGTGCACAACGAATTGTGAACTGGAAATCTGTTTCACAGAAATCCGGCTTTAAATCCGTAATGAAATAAGCCAACCCCATCTAGAACACTACCACACTTGGCTTCCAGGCTGAATCTATAATGAGAATTAAACTCGAAAAGTCCTTCCTCAATGCGTTAATATATTCATTGCACTATGGTGACTGCTACAAAAGTGATTAAGACATCACATTCAAATAACCCTCAGGGGGTTAGACACAAAATCAAGAATCGCGGGATGATGTAGTAGTGGAGTGGTGACGAGGTAGTGGAAGATCGATTTAATAAAAGACAGTGGGATCCCCGTGACAATATTTCCCCTCCCCAGGCAGGAAAGTTAAAATGTCTACTGATTTTATAGACTTAGTCAACTGTGGCAGAAAAAAAATTACAACAGAATTGGAATGGAGGAAATTTTTAGTGCTCTGTTTGTCAAGTTCTATTGTATGATGTGGCCATTGGAAAAATGGCTTAAGTAACCAGCAGGGTGCCTGAGTGAGGGTGAAGTCAAGCAGGGGTGGCATTCGACCCCTACTCTCCCCTCATCTTTTCAGCCGGCAGTATTCCTTTTCATTGGTTAACGACAATGAAGGATTGTTTGTCACTTCCAACACCAGATGGAGTGTGATCGCCGTGTGGCGACAATTGCAACCACTCCCTTCCCTTCCCGCCTCAGCCCTCGTTCACATACACACCAAGATTTTTTTATATTCCCGAGTTGGCTAGGCTATCTTTGTGTTTCTGGATGGGCAAACTTGGTTTTTATTTCTGGTGCTACCATCTGTGCACGACAAACCTGCCACAACAGGAAAAAGGCGGGATGAAGCCATGCAGAAGCCAGAATACAGATATATAACTGAGTTAGGGATGATGAGACGGCCGCACACTAACCTAATTACTTTTCGATGTGTACGTGTATTTATATACACATATCTTAGCTTAATGAATTCATTCCGGATGAAATTCTTTGTAGTGAAACCCCTCGAGCTATGACTATTAGTAATAATATGGTGCAATCTCGTTTTATTGGTTTGCAGAGAGTAGTGCGGACGACTGTAAGCGTAGTTGGGTGTTGTTTTTTTTTTTGCTAGTTGCTTTACGTCGCACCGACACAGATAGGTCTTATGGCGACGATGGGACAGGAAAGGGCTAGTAGTGGGAAGGAAGCAGCCGTGGCCTTAATTAAGGTACAGCCCCAGCATTTGCCTGGTGTGGAAATGGGAAACACCGAGCTCGATAGCTGCAGTCGCTTAAGTGCGGCCAGTATCCAGTAATCGGGAGACAGTGGGTTCGAGCCCCACTGTCGGCAGCCCTGAAGATGGTTTTCCGTGGTTTCCCATTTTTACACCAGGCAAATGCCGGCGCTGTACCTTAATTAAGGCCACGGCCGTTTCCTTCCACTTCCTACGCATTTCCTATCCCATCGTCGCCAAAAGACCTATCTGTGTCAGTGCGACGTAAAACAAATAGCAAAACAAATGGGAAACCACGGAAAACCATCTTCAGGGCTGCCGACAGTGGGATTCGAACCTACTATCTCCCGAATACTGGACACTGGCCGCACTTAAACGACTGCAGCTATCGAGCTCGGTAGAGTTGGGTGTTCCCTTCCCATGTTCTAGGCCGCTGGTTTGACTCTACGCATGTAGGCCGGCAATAGAGAGTGATTAAATGTGAGTATTGACAGGAACGCCAGCCCCGCGGTGCAGGGGTAGCTTATCTGCCTCTCACCCGTAGGTCTTGGGTTCGATTCCCGCCAGGTCATGGATTTTTACCTGGACCTGAATGTTGGTTCGAGGTACAAAGCCTAGGTGATTACAATAGGGAAGCTATCTGATGGTTAGATGTCGACACCGAACTAGAAAACCGAGGATAAAGGCAGAGAGGATTCGTTGCACTGACCATGCTTCACCTCGTGATCTGTAGGCGTTCGGGCTCAGCAGCGGATGCTTGCTAGGCCAAGGCCAATCACGGCAACAGCGCAATAGCGCCATGTGATTTGTTTGTCTGTTTGTATTGACAGGAGCGTTAATAGAATCCTCTTCAGAGAAATTTTTCTGCATTAAAAAATTATTATTATTATTATTATTATTATTATTATTATTATTATTATTATTATTATTATTATTATTATTATTATTATTATTATCATTATTATTATTATCATTATTATACATACATACATACATACATACATACATACATACATTATAATTATAAACGGTTATGCCTTTCAGCATTCAGTCTGCAAGAGTCTGAGAATTTACTAAACGTAGCCGCAATCCTCGATTTGCAACTAGTGTTGTGGCCTCATTTAGTTCTATACCTCTTATATTTAAATCGTTAGAAACCGAGTCTAACCATCGTCGTCTTGGACTCCCTCTACTTCTCTTACCCTCCATAACAGAGTCCATTATTCTCCTAGGTAACCTATCCTCCTACATTCGCCTCACATGACCCCACCACCGAAGCCGGTTTATGCGTACAGCTTCACCCATCGGGTTCATTCCTAAATTAGCCTTTATCTCCTCATTCCGAGTACCCTCCTGCCATTGTTCCCACCTGTTTGTACCAACAATCATTCTTGCTACTTTCATGTCTATTATTTCTAACTTATGAATAAGATATCCAGAGTCCACCCAGCTTTCGCTCCCGTAAAGCAAAGTTGGTCTAAAAACAGACCGATGTAAAGATAGTTTCGTCTGGGAGCTGACTTCCTTCTTACAGAATACTGCTGATCGCAATTGCGAGCTCACTGCATTAGCTTTACCACACCTTGATTCAATCTCACTATATTACCATCCTGGGAGAACACACAACCTAAATACTTGAAATTATTGACCTGTTCTAGCTTTGTATTACCAATCTGACATTCAGTTCTGTTGAATTTCTTACCTACTGACATCAGTTTAGTCTTCGAGAGGCTAATTTTCATACCATACTCATTGGACCTATTTTCAAGTTCCCAGATATTAGACTGCAGGCTTTCGGCACAGTCTGCCATTAAGACCAAGTCGTCAGCATAGGCCAAACTGCTTACTACATTTCCACATAACTGAATCCCTCCCTGCCATTTTATACCTTCCAGCAGATGATCCATGTAAACTACGAACAGCAAAGGTGAAAGATTACAGCCTTGTCTAACTCCTGTAAGTACCCTGAACCAAGAACTCATTCTACCATCAATTCTCACTGAAGTCCAATTGTCAACATAAATGCCTTTGATTGATTTTAATAATATACCTTTAATTCCATAGTCCCCCAGTATGGCGAACATCTTTTCCCTCGGTACCCTGTCATATGCTTTCTCTAGATCTACGAAACATAAACACAACTGCCTGTTCCTCTCGTAGCATTTTTCAATTACCTGGCGCATACTGAAAATCTGATCCTGACAGCCTCTCTGTGGTCTGTAACCACACTGGTTTTCATCCAACTTCCTCTCAACGACTGATCGCACCCTCCCTTCCAAGATGCCAGTGAATACTTTGCCTGGTATACTAATCAATGAGATACCTCGATAGTTGTTGCAATCCTTCCTGTTCCCCTGCTTATAGATAGGTGCAATTACTGCTTTCGTCCAATCTGAAGGTACCTTACCAACACTCCACGCTAATTTTACTACTCTATGAAGCCATTTCATCCCTGCCTTCCCACTATACTTCACCATTTCAGGTCTAATTCATCTATTCCTGCTGCCTCATGACAATGGAGTTTATTTACTATCCTTTCCACTTCCTCAAGCATAATTCCACCAACATCATTTTCCTCCTCCCCATGAGCTTGGCTGTTTGCAACACCACCAGGATGATTTCCTTTTACATTGGGAAGATGTTCAAAATATTCCCTCAACCCCTCCAGTGATTCCCTGGGATCTATTATGAGTTCACCTGAATTACTCAAAACACTGTTCATTTCCTTTTTCCCTCCCTTCCTAAGATTCTTTATTACTGTCCAAAACGTTTTCCCTGCTGGTTGAGCTAACCTTTCCAGGTTATTACCAAAATCTTCCCATGACTTCTTTTTGGATTCAACAACTATTTGTTTCGCTCTGTTTCTTTCATCTACGTACCAATCCCTGCCTGCCTCGGCCCTTGTTTGGAGCCATTTCTGATAAGCCTTCTTTTTACGTTCACAAGCTGCTCTCACTTCATCATTCCACCAAGATGTTAGCCTTTTCCCATCTTTACACACAGTTGTTCCTAGGCATTACCTTGCTGTTTCTACTACAGCATCCCTGTATGCCACCCATTCACTTTCTATATCCTGAACCTGCTTACTGTCTACTGTTCGAAACTTCTCACTAATCATATCCATGTACTTCTGTCTAATTTCCTCGTCCTGGAGATTTTCTACCCTTATTCGTTTGCAGACAGATTTCACTTTCTCTATACTAGGCCTAGAGATACTTAGCTCAGTACAGGTCAGATAGTGGTCTGTATCATCGAAAAATCCGCGAAAAACTCGTACATTCCTAACAGATTTCCTGAATTCAAAGTCTGTTAAGATATAATTTATTATGGATCTGGTACCCCTAGCCTCCCATGTGTAGCGGTGAATAGCCTTATGCTTGAAGAATGTATTCGTAACAGCTAAACCCATACTAGCACAGAAGTCCAGCAAACGCTTTCCATTCCCATTAGCTTCCATATCTTCCCCACATTTATCAATCACCCTTTCGTATCCTTCAGTTCTATTCCCAACTCTCGCATTGAAATCGCCCATTAGCACTATTCTATCCTTGCTGTTGACCCTGACCACGATGTCACTCAATGCTTCATAAAACTTGTCAACTTCATCCTCATCCGCACCCACACATGGTGAATACACGGAGACAATTGTAGTCCTAATTCCTCCAAATGACAAATCTACCCACATCATTCGCTCATTTACGTGCCCAACAGAAACTATGTTGCGTGCAATGGTATTCCTGATAAAGAGCCCTACCCCAGACTCTGCCCTTCCCTTTCTAACACCTGTCAAGTACACTTTATAATCTCCCACCTCTTCCTCATTATCTCCCTTTACCCGAATATCACTTACTCCTAGCACATCCAGATGCATCCTCTTTGCTGACTCAGCCAGTTCTACCTTCTTTCTTCCATAAGCCCCATTAATATTGATAACTCCCCATCGAATTCCATTTCGTTCGCCAAGTTGTTTCCGAGGAGTCCCTCGCCTGACAAATGGGAGTGAGACTCCGTTACTCCCATACGTCCGAGGCTTGCTTAAAATGTTCTGAGCTCGGTAAATTCATGAATCAGGATGCTACCCTACTTGCTATAGTCCAAGTGAGGATCTCTCCTCTAACGGGTTATGGACCACCGATGAATTTTATAGTCCTAGCCGCCTGAGCACAAGGAGGGCCACGACTCAGAATATGTCCGAGATGCCCACTCTCATTCCATAGCAACTGGTATCCCGACTCTCAGGACCACTTATTAGGCCACTCAGCCGTTGCCCATGGTTCACGAACCAGGACGTGCCTACAGTAACCCACAAACATGAACCATTTTATATTATTTATATTTATATTTATATTTATATTTATATTATTATTATTATTATTATTATTATTATTATTATTATTATTATTATTATTATTATTATTATTATTATTATAATTCGCTGACCAAGGCGGTATGGTGAATTCGGATTACGCGTATAAGGACTTGAGCATATCGTCGCCGTAAGACCTATCTGTGTCGGTGCGACGTAAA
This sequence comes from Anabrus simplex, assembly GCF_040414725.1. NCBI lineage: Eukaryota > Metazoa > Arthropoda > Insecta > Orthoptera > Tettigoniidae > Anabrus > Anabrus simplex. The sequence continues at coordinate 391,280,189 of NC_090266.1, read as the reverse complement.
GCCAATAGCAAAAACAAAAAAAAAAAGGACTTGAGTTTGATTCCCGTCAGGAAGTTCACAAATTTTGAACTGTACCATCTTTTGGAGAGATACGGGACACTGGGACCCATGCAGTCTACACCAGTATTGAGTAACGTACAAATTCTAGGTGCAAACGTGACCAGCCTTGGAGTTACTCGCTCTCTCAAAAATAGCGTGGAAGTTGCATGTAGCGGCAGGTCTTTCCACCTTTTCTTCTCCAGCAAGGGTCCTTATAACCTGAACGGAGATGAGAAAAGAAAATTATTATTATAATTAGTAGTAGTAGTAGTAGTAGTAGACCATCGTATGGATCAAAGCGGTAGATTTGAATTTTGCTGAATCAGCATTTTTGATTGGTGCAGACATCATTACCTAACCTAACCTAAACTAATCTCAAAGTCCTAACCTAACCTGTCAGCGTCCATTGTCAGCATTTAGAGTTCAAGTTCAAGGGTTCGATTCTTGTTGGATTTTTCTTTTTAGAATTTGCTTTACGTCGTACCTACACAGATAGGTCTAATGGCCACGATGGGATAGCAAAGGGCTAAGCGTGGGAAGGAAGCACCCATGACCTTATTTAAGATACAGCCCCAGCATTTTCCTGGTGTGAAAATGGAAAACCACGGAAAACCTCCTTCAGGGGTGCCGGCAGTGGGGTTCGAACCCACTATCTGCCGGATGCAAGCTCTCAGCTGCGCGCCACTAACCACACGGCCAACTCTGAATGATGGCTAATTAAAATAGTGAATATATGAGAAAAATATCATTTTGAGTGTTACTGATAACCAAAATGCAGACCCTATTTGCTTTAATGTACTCGTAACACCCCTACAGCTTAGCAGTCATGCGATATCATCATAACTAGATAGGCCTGTAGTAGACTAAGATAAGCACTACTGAAATATATGTCTTCCCTTTGCGGGAAACCGATTTATACGTCTAGATATAGTAACTCAGCTTAAAAAAGACCTATTGGTAGTAAAACTGGATGTCTGTTGCCTCTGAAGGTGTATTCGTCAACGTGTATCATACCTGTAAGGTTTTGAAGATTATCATTACGGTTATGAACTGGATTTCGTTTACTGTCAACGATATCTATGACGAGTGCTTTGTACAAGCCTAGTGTAGAGAGTTCTGCTCAAGAAATCCGCGGAGTTGCGATTTATCGAACTCAACATCTTTATGGCCCCGAAAGGACACTCCTGTTGTGAGAAATTACGATATTTTCCTGAAAGTTCTATGAACTCTCACCCTTTCCACAATTACATCATCATTAACGTCATACACTTCTTTTGTTACAGTATCTCTAGAGGAAAGATGGTGTGAGAATTGAGTTTTCCGTAAAATCTCTTCTTGATCTCGATGAGAGACAATTTTGAGCAGTCTATAAACTTGCACACAATCCACTTCACTAATGTATCCTGAATTTCAGTTTTCTTTTTAGAGGACATGGGCTTCAATATTAGGTGCTTCAATGTTGAGCTAGTGGCTGCGTGGTTTGGGTCACGTAGCTGTAAACTTGCATTCAGGAGATAGTGGGTTCTAACCCTACTGTCGGCAGCCCTGAAGATGTTTCTTCGTGATTTCCTATTTTACAACAGGCAAATATTGGTGCTGTACCTCAACTAAAACCAAGGTCGATTCCTTTCCGCTCCTAGTCCCTTCAAATCACATAGTCAATGTAAGACCTATCTGTGTCGGTGGGACGTAAAACAAATTGCAAAAAAAAGGGCTTACTGCACAGTAATTTTGATCGAGGTCATCGGCTCATAGGTTTATCAGCCCGCAGGTAACTACTTACAACACATCATGTAAAGAATTGTCTCTAAGCGTCAGGAACCTCAACTTCCGATCGAGCCATCAGATAGACTTGAAGAACAACTAATCTTGTCTGCAAAGAAATGTTATAAGACCTATCATCAAAAATTCGAATTTGCTCTTGCAGAAGCCGGGGAAATGTTTTGGTATGAAAAACGTAACATTGTACAGTATCCTGTCCTCATTTCGGCGTAGCTCTGGAGTAGAAGCGCGTGTTGCGTCCGAATAGGGTCAATGGCAAATAATATATATATATATATGACTTATTAAATAACTAATACATATGGATAGGTAATAAGTACGTAAGTCTAGTGAATTAGAACTCGAGGAATCGGATAAAATGAATTTATTGTACTAAAATCATATAAAGAAACCATACTGATAAAAAATCAAATAAAACCACCAACCACTGTCTTTGTCAATGAAAGAAAAACACACGAATTTTTACATAAATTACAGTTATCAAACAAATCGTTTACAAACGGTGCGGGTAACGAACCCGAGATATTAAGTGGGTTTCACATGGAATATAATATGAAAAATTTACATAATGTGGTTGCGCGCTTTATTAAGTCCCTAGTTCTATGCCCTATTGCTCAATTTCCTAAACCGTACATGATATGCGACAGTAATACCCGATCTACTAGAAATGGCCTAAATTACATGCATATTCCGAACACTCGTACACAAGAAACATAAAATACTTGTTCAGTACTGCATCTGAATCACCTATCCCGAACCTATGATTACAGATGAGTTCAGAACCCCTCTTCTCAAAAATTGCCATCGGGCTATGTATCCCCGGTATCGAACAAATTACAACATAACAACAAAGAAATACCACACTGGACACAAAATACAAAATTATAACATGAAAATAAACAAAACCTGGACATTAAAACAAACAAAATACATACACTAAAGTTGATAGGGCTGTCGGGTCAAAAACCGAACATATCCGGGCACTGGACGTCGCATATCTCATGTAGATAAAGCATAGTAGTAGCATGTAACACGGCAGGAAATCAGCTGATGGGTGACAGAAATAAACAACCAACTAGATCTTAGTGGCTAGACGACTCACAAACGAAACGGGACATTTGTAACACTTCACTATACCTCTCTGACCAGCGCACAGCTGAGTGTAGGGTCGCCAGCTACCTGGGGCAAGAACGAATGGCACGTACGGCCTTGACAACATTCTCAGTGCTACAAATAAACACATAAAATCTGGCCAGAGAACACGGCTGACTGACTTACATAATTTCACATTTAACAGACCGGTTCATTGTGTCATCACCATCACGGCTCGAAATATAACATCACGGCTTTCATGGTCTATCTCTTAGAATCTCAGCCCCAGTAAATAACCAGAGGCAACTCTCTAGCCTGACATATAAATAAACCTCGGTTCGACGACCTGTATATATCTATGAATTTTCCTGCCACCACACTTAAAGACCCTACTCTAATCTCGACGTTGAAAAGTCTCACCCTGCGCCTTCTCACAGCTTAAATTCATGCACCATGCAACATAACATCCTAGCCTACACTGGCCCTAGTCCAGTCCACTCTCCCGGTTCGATACTGGTGGCCTACAGTCCTCTAGTTTTTCATAAATTATCTACCCATACAACTCTTTCTTAACCCAACATAAACGGGAGTAAAACCCAAATAACAATAACACACACCTATATCTAACCTATTCTTTCCCTTATTCCCCAACTAAATATTTACAATACAGAGCTCGTGGACTTAGCATGCATGCATCCCTAAACGTACAAAGCTATAATTACTTTCATTCATTGCGTACTCGCAAGCTAAATGTTTGTCTGCCTGGCTGTTCCCATATCATTACACATCACGAAGTATAAATTTTCATTCTTATTTTTATGCGAATTTCGCACATAATAAATCTCTTCTGCTGAGCTATTTCTACAGGCAATTCAAAATCACATATTATACATTTATCACTTGCGTAACCACGCAAATTAAGGCTATCCAGTTTAGCCTCCTACGGGCTAATCGAATATTATTAATCTGATCTGGCCTCATTTCTCTAAAGTCTGTGGTCCACCGTTGGAACCACGCCCATGTCTAAGAGAATATTTAGGGAATTATTGTGATGACCTTCCTGACGACAACGTTGTAGAAATCAGATTGTGAAACCACATCTATATTTTATGCTCATGCAAATATCTCTCTCTAACTAGCTCACCAAACTCACGAGGTCAGCATACTGATATTATTGGATCGTGCAGGTTTCTTACCTTTAAAGATCTTACACTGCGAGCCCTATCTCCGAAGTAAACCACAAATCTATTTACAAAAGAACAAAAATCCAATCTATAGCTGATAACAAAATATAATCTAACACTACCAAAAGGAAAACTATGTTAACAACGATTGCAAGTCCTGAGTGTGAAAAAATATCATTCTAGCCTGAAGGGCTGAAAATAATTATTTGTAAACATCTGCGAAGCTATCCTACTCCTAACCCATGCTTAAAATAGAGTCTGTTCCACCTTAATAGCTTCTGACTTTGGTGGTCATCCATGGTGGACCAGAGGCTCCTAGCACACCATGGTACAGCTATTGTCACAGGTCCAGGGTCTTCTGGTCATCTCTCACGGCTTCCCCATGGTCTTGTATCTTCTTGATCGTTGATACTGGGCTTCTGCTTGATGCTTGATCTTCTTCTCCCGGTAACTACCGTTGTCTACTTACAGCCTCTCGTACGTCTAAGATGCGGAATTGTGTATCAAAACTCATAGCTGAGTATGCGTGCGGTCTAACATTAACTGAATGGAAATATTGCATTAATGTCCGTACTTGTTTATGTGCATATTCCCTTAAACTCACATACCACTGTTGCTCCTGTCATTTTATCTGACAGAAATATTTAAGTAAATCAACGTGCTAAACCGCGCACGCACCTCTGTCATAGCAAAGTTTATAACAGAGTTCAATGCTAGTTCTTCATTCCTCCCACGAAGCTTTCTACTGTCAGTGCTATTTGCACTCACTGTTCTAGTTTCACCTAGATTTGCGTCCTCTCCATCTGCAGACTTATTTCTGCCCTCATGGAAAGTTCAATTACGAGACTGCTGATTACGCAGTTGAGTCTGAGTTTACACAGTTCTAAGAGAAAGTTAGCAATCAAGCTTTACTGGATTTAAGCTTACACAGCGGGCGAGCCTAGACAGAATGAGAATATCTTTGATTCGAACCATAACTAACTGATTGCAGTTCGATTTTACAATACATTCTAGCAATAACTGACCGGTATTTCAACCGTGCAGACAAATATATTTGTACAACTGTTCTAGGATGATGCTTTGTTACAGATGATTATGCTTCGACGCGATCGACACACGTCACGTACTTTCACGCAGAGAGTTGAGTATGAAGTGGGTTCCTGGACGCATCTGCTCAGTGTTTATGAGCTCGAGAACCCAAGCCAAACCAAGGTTTTCCCCGTCAAACATACTTCAAATCCACTTGAGTTCCTTGTGTGGGGCTGGCTGGCGTGGTTCTCACGGTACTTGTGGTGAAAATCTATTAATTGCAGGAGATGATAATTAACGTGGCTATGAATATCATATCACTCGAAAAAGTATTTCTGATTTTCCTATCTTTTTATCTCCTCCAGATTCCGTCTGTGTGCCGAGATATGTCTCAAGCTTATTTTCTCGTCAGGCCTGGAAGCTCCCGCGTTTCTTCTCCGCAGTTTGGCATCAGAAAATCCCCTAGCATCAAGTGGTTGACTTCCCTTGTCTCTGTCCTTGCCATACAGTGAACCACACCCAATCTGACGCGGTGATTCTCCCAAAAGCGCGCTATTGCACCAGTTCGCGTCCTTTTTCTGTGGTCTCATACAATTATTCTCAATGCATTAAATATTGATTCAATTGGCCCACGAACAGAATGGTTCAATACAAATGAATGCCATACCCAGATAGATTACAAGTTGTGAGATCCTGATGAAATTTCAGTTGCGCGCAGTAGCCATCTTGTCAATTTGCCATTAGGACACCACCCTACTGCATTATACCCCGAGCTACCGATAACTCCTTACCGTATTATAACAGTAAGAAGTGCATTCCATATGAGTTATTTAGCAAACATTCTTATTTGAGTCTTTGAGCCCACTCGAGTAAATGAATTGTCAGAATTAAAGAAGAATCGAGCCCTTGAACTCACGATCAGGAAGTTCACGCCTAACCTATTCCAGCCAGGCTCGAACCCTCGAACTTTAACTCAGGAAGCTGACCATTAACATAGTTTGGCTCATACCATGCCATTGATCATGAACTCTGAATCTGACCACTAGCCTTTCTCAGCCGTGATCGAACTTTTGAACTTGAGCTCAAAAAGCTGACCAGCTACTTTAGTCGGGATCGAACCCTTGAACTTAGCTCAGATAGCTGACAACAAACCTACTTCAGTCGGGATCGAACGCCTGAACTTGAGTTTAGGAAGTTGACCACGAAGCCTGAGAGGTTAGGTTTGGACTGTTAGGTTAAGGTCGGTTAGGTTTTTCCGTCCACAAATTTCTAAATCATAAAAATTCAAATATGCCTTTTGTGCATGCGGCGGAGGTATTTTCTGTGTTGGTGATTGTTGTGGCCTCCGAACCTGTACAAATAAATAAATAAATAAATACATAAATAAATAAATAAATAAATAAATAAATAAATAAATAAATAAATAAATAAATAAATAAATAAATAAATAAATGGTTCATGGTGTGTGTTACTGTAGTCACGTCCTAGTTCGTGAACCATGGGCAACGGCTGAGTGGCCTAGTAAGTGGTCCTGAGAGTCAGGATACCAGTAGATACGGAATGGGAGTGGGCATCTCGGACATATTCTGAGTCATGACCCTCCTTGTGCTCAGGCGGCTAGGACTATACAATTCACCGGTGGCCCATAACCCGTTAGAGGAGAGATCCTCACTTGGACTATAGCAAGTAGGGTAGCATCCTGATTCATGAATTTACCGAGCTCAGAACATATTAAGCAAGCCTCGGACGTATGGGAGTAACGGAGTCTCACTCCCATTTGTCAGGCGAGGGACTCCTCGGAAACAACTTGGCGAACGAAATGGAATTCGATGGGGAGCTATCAATATTAATGGGGCTTATAGAAGAAAGAAACTAGAACTGGCTGAGTCAGCAAAGAGGATGCATCTGGATGTGCTAGGAGTAAGTGATATTCGGGTAAAGGGAGATAACGAGGAAGAGATAGGAAATAATAAAGTGTTCTTGACGGGTGTTAGAATGGGACGGGCAGAGTCTGGGATAGGGCTCTTTATCACGAATACCATTGCACGCAACATAGTTTCTGTTAGGCACGTAAATGAGCGAATGATGTGGGTAGATTTGGCAGTTGGAGGAATAAGGACTAGAATTGTCCCCGTGTATTCACCATGTGAGGATGCAGATAAGGTGAAGTTGACAAGTTTTATGAAGCATTGAGTGACATCATGGTCAGAGTCAACAGCAAGGATTGAATAGTGCTAATGGGCGATTTCAATGCGAGAGTTGGGAATAGAACTGAAGGATACGAAAGAGTGATTGGTAAATATTGGGAGGATATGGAAGCTAATGGGAATGGGAAGCGTTTGCTGGACTTCTGTGCCAGTATGGGTTTAGCAGCTACGAATACATTCTTCAAGCATAAGGCTATACACCGCTACATATGGGAGGCTAGAGGTACCACATCCATCATAGACTATATCTTAACCGACCTTGAATTCAGGAAATCTGTTAGGAATGTACGAGTATCCGAGGATTTTTCGATGAAACAGACCACTATCTGATCTGTAGTGAACTATCTATAGGCCTAGGGCAGAGGAAGTGAAATCTGTCTGCAAACCAATAAGGGTAGAAAATCTCCAGGACGAGGAAATTAGACAGGAGTACATGGATATGATTAGTTTGAAATTTCGAACAGTGTTCAGTAAGCAGGTTCAGGATATAGAAAGGGAATGGGTGGCATACAGGGATGCTGTAGTAGAAGCAGCAAGGTAATGCCTAGGAACAACTGTGTGTAATGATAGGAAAAGGCGAACATCTTGGTGGAATGACGAAGCGAGAGTAGCTTGTAAACGTAAAAAGAAGGCTTATCAGAAATGGCTCCAAACAAGGGCCGAGGCAGACAGGGATTTGTACGTAGATGAAAGAAACGGAGCGAAACAAATAGTATTGAATCCAAAAAGAAGGCATGGAAAATTTTGGTAACAACCTGGAAAGGCTAGCTCAAGCAGCAGGGAAACCTTTCTGGACAGTAATGAAGAAAGGAAGATAGAAAAAAGGAAATGAACAGTGTTTTTAATAATTCAGGTGAACTCATAATAGATCCCAGGCAATCACTGGAGAGGTGGAGGGTATGTTTTGAACATCTTCTCAATGTAAAAGGAAATCATCCTGGTGGTGTTGCGAACAGCCAAGCTGATGGGAAGGAGGAAAATGATGTTGGTGAAATTACGCTGGAGGAAGTGGAAAGGATGATAAATAAACTCCATTGTCATAAAACAGCAGGAATAGGTGAAATTAGACCTGAAATGGTGAAGTATAGTAGGAAGGCAGGGATGAAATGGCTTCATAGAGTAGTAAAATTAGCATGGAGTGTTGGTAAGGTACCATCAGATTGGACAAAAGCAGTAATTGCACCTATCTATAAGCAAGGGAACAGGAAGGATTGCAACAACTATCGAGGTATCTCACTGATTAGTATACCAGGCAAAGTATTCACTGGCATCTTGGAAGGGAGGATGCAATCAGTCGTTGAGAGGAAGTTGGATGAAAACCAGTGTAGTTTCAGACCACAGAGAGGCTGTCAGGATCAGATTTTCAGTATGCGCCAGGTAATTGAAAAAATGCTACGGGAGGAATAGGCAGTTGTGTTTATGTTTCGTAGATCTAGAGTAAGCATATGACAGGGTACCAAGGGAAAAGGTGTTCGCCATACTGGGGGACTATGGAATTAAAGGTAGGTTATTAAAATCAATCAAAGGCATTTATGTTGATAATTGGGCTTCAGTGAGAATTGATGGTAGAATGAGTTCCTTGTTCAGGTTACTTACAGGGGTTAGACAAGGCTGCACAATCTTTCACCTTTGCTGTTCGTAGTTTTCATGTTTAATCTGCTGTAATATATAAAATGATAGGGAGTGATTCAGTTATGTGAAAATGTAGTAAGGAGTCTGGCCTATGCTGACGACTTTGTCTTAATGGCAGATTGTGCCGAAGGCCTGCAGTGTAATATCTTGGAACTTGAAAGGAGGTGCAATGAGTATGGTATGAAAATTAGCCTCTCGAAGACTAAATTGATATCAGTAGGTAAGAAATTCAACAGAATTGAAAGTCAGATTGGTGATACAAAGCTAGAACAGGTCAATAATTTCAAGTATTTAGGTTGTGTGTTCTCCCAGGATGGTAACATAGTGAGAGAGATTGGATCAAGGTGTAGTAAAGCTAATGCAGTGAGCTCGCAGTTGCGATCAACAGTATTCTGTAAGAAGGAAGTCAGCTCCCAGACGAAACTATCTTTACGTCGGTCTGTTTTCAGACCAACCTTGCTTTACGGGAGCGAAAGCTGGGTGGACTCAGGATATATTATTCATAAGTTAGAAGTAACAGACATGAAAGTAGCAAGAATGGTTGTAGTTACAAACACGTGGGAACAATGGCAGGAGGGTACTCAGAATGAGGAGATAAAGGCTAATTTAGGAATGAACTCGATGGATGAAGCTGTACGCATAAACCGGCTTCGGTGGTGGGGTCATATGAGGCGAATGGAGGAGGATAGGTTACCTAGGAGAATAGTGGACTCTGTTATTGAGGTTAAGAGAAGAAGAGGAAGACCAAGATGTCGATTGTTAGACTCGGTTTCTAACGATTTAAATATAAGATGTATAGAACTAAATGAGGCCACAACACTAGTTGCAAATCGAGGATTGTGGCGACGTTTAGTAAATTCACAGAGGCTTGCAGACTGAACGCTGAAAGGCATAACAGTATATAATGTTAATGTATGCATGTATGTATGTTCGTATGTATTTATAAATAAATAAATAAATAAATAAATGAATAAATAAACTAGCATCGTGTCCACCAGCTTATGAAAGACCTACTACTACTACTACTATACGACTACTGACGTGTGTTACCATTAGGTGCCTTGTGTACGTAGGCAACCTTGAAGAAGTGAGGTATAGTCGCCATAAGACCTCTCTGTGTCGGCGCGACGTAAAGCCCCTAGCAAAAAGAAAAAAAAAGAAAGTGACGAGTGTAGCCGAGTTGAGATTCTTGAACAAGTGACTTAAGTACCTTTTCCACTAAATTTCTACGTGTTCTCTGATGGTAAATAAACTTCCTTATCTTGCAAAGGTGGCATAAGTTTCTGCATCTGATATTGGAGGGTGATTTGAGATTCGAATCTCATAAACCTGCATCCTTGAAGAAGGAAGAAGCTTGACCTTGAGGAATGGCGCAGCGGTGTAGGCCAACATTCCTCCTATTTGCTTGATTTGCTCACCCATGTGTTAACACTAGTGACTGCGTTTCGGTGGTGCAAGTGTTGATTGGAATTATGGACGATTCTAGCGATTTAGTACCCATTATTTTGATTTCAAGAAGTTATTTTTCCAGTATATTTGTAAAATGTGGTAGTCATGCTCTGTTAAGATTATAATTAAAATAAACATTAAATTTATTTTAATAATCATAAGAACAATGTAGTTTGATAAGCATGAAGTCAAATCATATTTCAAATAGTTAAATTATTCTATTCAGCTTTAAAATACCGAAATGAAATTTGTCTATATGACATTGTGAAAAAATTCCAAACTTACTTTAATTAAATCCAGTTTACCCAGAACCTGCTCTCACATTATTATTGTTATTGCTCCTGGCTTGATAACTGAATGCTCGGCACAGTAAAATATGGCTCGGAGGGTCTCGTTTTCCGTTCCCGACCGGTCCGGGAGTTTTAGCTGCATCTAGTTCATTCTTCTGGCCCGTGGACTGAGTGTTCGTATTTGTCTCATTATACACCTCTTCACATACACAGACCACAACACACCGCATGTGCATAAAATCCCTAGTCCGCGTGGGAACCACACAAGGAAATATCGGAAAAAACCGCTATGCCAACTATTCACCTACTACCTCTTTGAACCAGTATTATTCTCCTCAGTGTAGCATCGTATTCAGGAAAATTAACCGTCCAATAATGAACATATTTTCTGTGCCGTAATCATCATCATCATCATCTGTTTACCCTCCAGGTTCGGCTTTTCCCTCGGACGCAGCGAGGGATCCCAACTTTACCGCCTCAAGGGCAGTGTCCTGGAGCTTCAGACTCTTGGTCGGGGGATACAACTGGGGAGTATGACCAGTACCTCGCCCAGGCGGCCTCACCTGCTATGGTGAACAGGGGCCTTGTAGGGGGATGGGAAGATTGGAAGGGATAGGCAAGGATGAGGGAAGGAAGCGGCCGTGGCCTTAAGTTAGGTACCATCCCAGCATTCGCCTGGAGGTGAAGTGGGAAACCACGGAAAACCACTTCCAGGATGGCTGAGGTGGGAATCGAACCCACCTCTACTCAGTTGACCTCCCGAGGCTGAGTGGACCCCGTTCCAGCCCTCGTACCACTTTTCAAATTTCGTGGCAGAGCCGGGAATCGAACCCGGACCTCCGGGGGTGGCAGCTAATCACGCTAACCACTACACCACAGAGGCGGCCTGTGCCGTAATACGTAGTATTATTTTCAAGGAAGTATTACTTTCTATCATAGTTATCCTAACTGAAATTCTCAGAATAGTACGTCTTTCACAATACAATTAGGTCTACGAATATTGTTTATCGGTGAATACATATTTACAACTTTATGGGCTGCCTGGCCGAAGCGGTAAAGGCGTGCTGTATTCGCCCGGAAGGACGTGGGTTCGAATCCCAGTCAGGAAGTCGCAAAATTTAAGAAAAGAGATTTCCATTTCCGGAGGTGCACATGGCCCTGCAGTTCACTCAGCCAACACCAAAAATGAGTACCAGGTTAATTCTTGGGGGCAAAGGCTGCCGGGCGTAGAGCTAACCACTCTACCCCATCCAGTGTCGAGGTTACGGATAGTGGAAGCCTTTTCGTTCCACTCTCCCAAGGGCCTTCATAGCCTGTACGGAGATGACTTGCTTTGCTTTTAGCTTCGCTTTCATATATTTACAACTTTGTTTTACGTCGCACCAATACAGATGGGATAGGAAAGGGCTCCCGGCGGGAAGGAAATGACTTTAATAAAGGCGCAGCCCTAGCATTTGCCTGGTCCGAAAATGGGAAACCACGGAAATCAGGGCTGCGGACAGGTGGTTCGAATCCACTATCTCCCGGATACAAGCTCACAGCTGCGCTGCCCTACCCGCGCGGCCAAATCGCACGGTTTATTCAGTATTAATACATGCCTAAAAGACATACATGTTCACTCAAACTTTGATATCAATTTCGAGATTTCAGTACAACTCTCCTCAGTGTTTGGTATGTTAATGTGACCCGATAGAAACGATTATCTCTTAAGTGTTTCGTGTCCCACTAACATCTTACATTTTCAGCGACAGTGTGGAAAGATGTAGTTTAGAACTGGGAAGATAGCGGTAAAGCTACAGCATTTACCGGGAGTGAAAGTTGTAAACATTGAAAGAAAGTCGTCAAATTTGCTGACGAACCTCAAACCTACTATCTCCTAAATGCCAGTGATCAAACAAAACCGAGGGACTGATTATTAGGAATTAATTTTTCTATGTAGCAATTCGAATGTTTTAAGTAATTTTTGTACTTCTGTAGAAGTACAAGAATGCTTAGTTTCCCTGTTGCGATCTTCCTTTCAATAGATAAATCTTCCAATCTATATCTTTCCTTCTTAATACGTTTACCCTCCAGGGTCGGTTCTTCCCTCGGACTCAGCGAGGTATCTCACCTCTGCCGCCTCAAGGGAAGTGTCCTGGAGCTTCAGACTTTGGGTCGGAGGATACATTTGGGGAGGATGACCAGCACCTCGCCCAGGCGGCCACACCTGCCATGCTGAACAGGGGGCTGGTGGGGAGATGGGACGATTTGAAGGGATAGACAAGGAAGAGGGAAGGAAGCGGTTGTGGCCTTAAGTTTGATACCATCCCGGCATTCGCCTGGAGGAGAAGTGGGAAATCACGGAAAACCACTTCCAGGATGGCTGAGGTGGGAATCGAACCCACCTCCTCTCAGTTGACCTCCCGAGGCTAGTGGACCCCGTTCCAGCCCTCCTACCACTTTTCAAATTTCGTGGCAGAGCCGGGAGTCGAACCCGGGCCTCCGGGGGTGACAGCTAATCACACTAACCACTACACCACAGAGGCGGACTCCAATCTATAAACCGTCAATAAATTACCAATTTCCTATAGCCTATGATATGACTGGTACGAAAGGAGCGAGATTTGTCGGTGAGGTTCTCCCTTTCGCCAACAAGCTGTTATTGAAAACTTTACTCGATTGCTTGTCTAGCTTGAAACCTCCGCTTCTTCATGGGCTACATTCTGCTACATTCCAACCGAAGTGATTTGAACGCTTCAATAAGCATTCAAGTTTCAGAGTTGATGGAATTCCTGTGGGTCAGCAAGTCCATGTATCTGAACGTTAGTAGGGAACATAAAAGTGCAAGCCAGGTTGGAATTTCATTCAGTAAGTTTCATTACAGAATTCTACCTGTTGAATGCTCCGAAATGAAACATTCATTCGTGGGTAGGATGGTTCCTCCCTATTCTATTTACTAACATTCACGTCATATTTTTGCGGTAGTAAGTTGTGAGAAATTGTTTTGAAAATTGTATTTCCATTATATTCATCAAAACGCTATCTCACAACATATTAATATTCAAGTAAATTTGATTCCTTCAAAAATGTTTTTTTTTTTAATTTCAATATATGAATCGTTGTAATAATACACATATAGCATTATTTTCGACATTGATTATAGCGTACTGAGCGAGTTGGCCGTGCCGTTAGGGGCGCGCAGCTGTGAGCTCGCATCCGGAAGTTAGTGGGCTTGAAGCGCACTGTCGGCAGCCCTGAAGATGGTTTTCCGTGGTTTCCCATTTTCACACCAGGCAAATGCCGGGGCTGTACCTTAATAAAGGGCACGGCCCCTACCATGCCTAGGTCTTTCCTATCCCATAGTCGCAATAAAACCTATATGTGTTGGCGCGACGTAAAGCAAATAGCAAAAATAAATAATCATAGCGAATTCCGATAACTATACTATGTTAATACGGTGGCTGCTAAACAATTCTAGGGTCTTCCTTCAGTTCATGCCACAGTGGGTTCCAATTAGATTAACTCTGGTGGTGTTATCTTATTATTTATTTCCGGATCCATGGCTAAGTGGTTAGCATAATGGCCTTTGGTCACAGGGGACCCGCGTTCGATTCCCGGCAGGGTCGGGAATTTTTACCATAATTGGTTAAATTCCCTGGCACGGGGGCTGGGTGGATGTGTCGTCTTCATCATCATTTCATCCTCATCATGACGCACAGGTCTCCTGAGGGCGTCGAATCAAATGACCTGCACCTGGCGAGCCGAACATATCCTCGGACACTCCCGGTACTAAAAGCCATACGCCATTTAATTTCACTTCGAGCATGTGAAGTTCATCCTGTCGGAGTGGCTGTGCTGTTTGTACTGGTGTGGATATTAGTATGTCATTGAAGGCAGGGATTGTGAAGGTATCTGCCGTAGTCTGCGTGTTAAGTTTCTGACATTTCACCTACCGGTAGCTATGAAGAGTTAATCCACAAAAATACTGTCCAAATGTGAAATATGAAAAAAAATTAGTTAATTACAGCCAATTATCATACAGAAATATTACTAACACTATAAAAAACAGCTGACACTTCAAATGGAGGATGGAGTATACTCACATAGTCTAAATAAATGCATATTTATTTCAGTTTCCCAATTTTATTCGTCATATAATTTGGTGTTCGTTTTAAATATTCCTGAGAGTGCCTTAAAATACTCCAAGATCCTTATGATAATTAACTGTAATCAACATACTTCTGATCCTTGATGATCTCTCAGTAACGGTTGTTGATTAGAGGAATTCGGATTCGATCCAATGCTTGGCTTTTAATTTTTTTCGTTATGAATGCATCCACTTTTCCACATTCACGACTTAAAAAGTAAAATGAACAAAAGTGATCTTCCTTTAACTAGCCGCACTATGGATCACCTGGGTTCGATTTTTTCAATTCTCTACTGAGTGCTGGAATGGGGTTCAATATGTCTCGAAGGCCAATTCAGCTGTTATCCGGTATGAGAGGTGGTTGCTCAATAAAGATTGTCTTGATGAGCAGCAGTCGTGTTGGCAAACCCAAGTTTCTAACTGAGTTACGAGTACTAATTTTTTGTTAGTATGCATGTTTCATGACTTCGTACAGAATAAATTGTTATTGAACACATGTAAGTTTGTACGCTGATATTGCCATGGAAGTAAGAATATAAACGTCCAGATTAACAACAACAATCACATTTATTACTTCTTTTTAATGGTAAAGTTTGCCAGATATTTTTTTAATTCTGGAGAGACTGCGTTCCTTTGAATTGTCATTTGTTCTGATTGCATGTTATTTGTATGCAGTGATGCAACGTTCATCAGTTAAAAGGCTATATATTTCAAAAACCCGCGGCACATACAACTTTATGAAGAACCATGACGTAACATCGAATCTGCTTCCCAGCCATATAACATGCAGATATTGAACTGTCACGTGGTCAACGCGATGACTTCATTAGCTGTATTCCTTGACTTTCTTGACCTGTTACAAGCAGTTCATCCGACGTCTATAATAGCAAGATCAGGGAAGTATTATATGGTATTATTATATGGTTCATGGTATTTACTCTAAGAAGAGTAATTTTACGAGGGGTAAAGCATTGGTAGAAGTTGCGGTGTGACCTGTGTCAGCAGATGTGACGGAAGGTCGTCCCTTGCTGCTTACTCACAGTGGTCTGAATTCTACGTCACTGAACATCTGCTTGGAGAGGCGTGAAGCGATCGGAATACGGTCGCCGTGGAGCTGAGCCAAGTTTGCTGGGCAGGCAGACTGCAAGAGAAGGGGCGATAAACTCAATCGGTGACGAATCGCAAGACGGCCTGTGGCTAGCTACAAGCTCGGGTAAGCCCCGTTCGGTTATTAATGCCCGCTGCTAAGCAGCTTGTGGCTATGGTGCGGTAATTGTTAGGACAGGGATGGAAAGACCAATGTTCGAATCAATTACATCTACATCTCTAGCGGTACAGTTGGCTGTTTGTGATGCAATGGTAATAATGTTACTTGCTACTTACAAATTTAAAGTTTACTGAGACGCCGAGCTGCCGGAATTTTGTACTGCAAAACATCATTTTTTTTACCGGGCGAGTTGGCCGAGCGCGTAGAGGCGCGCGGCTGTGAGCTTGCATCCGGGAGATAGTAGGTTCGAATCCCACTATCGGCATCCCTGAAGATGGTTTTCCGTGGTTTCCCATTTTCACACCAGGCAAATGCTGGGGCTGTACCTTAATTAAGGCCACGGCCGCCTCCTTCCAACTCCTAGGCCTTTCCTATCCCATCGTCGCCATAAGACCTAACTGTGTCGGTGCGACGTAAAGCCCCTAGCAAAAACAAACATCATTTTCATGCCGATAAATCTGCCGACACGAGTTTGGCATACTTAAGAACCTTCAAGTACTACCAGACTGAACCACTAAGCCTGGTATTATCAAAAAGAATCTACAGAACAAAACTACCACAAATCATTACCAGGTTTGAGTAGCTCAGGTCGTAGTGTGCTGGCCTCCTGAGCTCAGGTTGCCAGGTTCGATTCCGGCCCTGTTTGGTGGTGTTTGACGGTGCTTAAGTACGCCAGCCTATTGTAGGTAGGTTTACTGGCACATAAAAGAATGCCTGCGAGACAAATTTCCGGTATTTCGACGTCGACGAAAATCGTAAAAATAGTTTGTGGACGTAAAACCAATATTATTATTATTATTATTATTATTATTATTATTATTATTATTATTATTATTATTATTATTATTATTATTATTATTATTACTAGTAGGCTAGGTCTTCGTCTTCGACAGTAGAAATTACTACCTATAGAGTAACTGGAAATTCTAAATCGAATATTAACATATCTTATGAATAAAATTGTCTTTTTCCAGGTTTCACACTGCATTTGGATGCAATCAAAACATGTATTATAGTATTTCCTTATAAACTATATTGTGTGCAGATGCAGCTTGGATTTGTACTATGACGTCTGTGGATCTAAGTACACTTGGGAGAGCTACGAACGACTGTCCAAAGCACTAGAGTTGGGAAATTCATCCCATCTTTAAAGTTTGTCCTTGAGGCTTATTCATTGTGACGGAGAAGGCTAAATTTAGAAGAAATTGCCTCCGTTTAAGAACAGATGGTATACCCAGATTAATAATAATATAATGCTGTTTGCTTTACGTCCCACTAAGTACTTTTACAGTCTTCGGAGACGCCGAGGTGCCGGAATTTAGTCCCACAGGAGTTCTTTTACGTGCCAGTAAATCTACCGACACGGGGCTGTCGTATTTGAGCACCTATAAGTACCACCGGACTGAGCCAGGATCGAACCTGCCAAGTTGGGGTTAGAAGGCCAGCGCCTTAACCGTCTGAGCCACTCAGCCCGGCTATACGCGGATTGTCCTCGGACACTCCCGGCACTAAAAGCCATACGCCATTTCATTTCATTTTATACGCGGATTAATAGGTGCCAAATGTATTCTTTGAATAAACACTTTCTTCCTGAAGCTGAGCCTGTCCGAACTTCTGCATGAACGATATTCCGTTGCACAAACTAGCTTTATTGACCTTACTAACATCATCGCACAGTGAGCCTACATCCGGGAGATAGAGGGTTCGAGCCCCACTTTCGGCAGCCGTGAAGATTGTTTTCCGTGGTTTCCCATTTTCACATCAGGAAAATGCTGGGACTGTACCATATTTAAGGCCACGACTCATTATATCCCACTCCTAGACCTTTCCTACCTCATGGTCGCCATAGGACCTATCTGTGTCGGTGCGACGTAAAAAAAATTGTACGAAAAAATCATCATCGCACAGCATGGAGTCAATGCTAAAGTACGTTATTTAGCAAACATTCAAGCTGTTCAGAACCTATTGGTTGATGATATTAACTTGTTTGTTTCTTGGGCAAAATAGTGATACTTTGGAAACCATTGTACTCTCACTTGAATGAAAAGAAGAACGAAGCGAATCTCGCAGAATATTTTTTGAAATCCGGTTTTGTTGAACGTCGATAGTGCCATTTAGCGTAGTTCTCCTTTTCGGAGTTTTAGAAGGCCTTCAAACACACAAAACTAACCCCCTGGCACTACAGCCATTCAAGGGCCTTGGCCTACCAAGCGACCGCTGCTCAGCCCGAAGACCTGCAGATTACGAGGTGTCGTGTGGTCGGCACGACGATTCCTCTCGGCCGTTCATCTTGGCTTTCTAGACCGGGGCCGCTATCTCACTGTCAGATAGCTCCTCAATTCTAATCACGTAGGCTGAGTGGACCTCGAACCAGCCCTCAGGTCCAGGTAAAAATCCCTGACCTGGCCGGGAATCGAACCTGGGGCCTCCGTGTAAGAGGCAGGCACACTACCCCTACACCACGGGGCCGGCTTTAGAAGGCCTTCAGTGATTAGAAATTGTATGCCACTACCTCACTTAGCCTGGCGGCCAACATTTTAATAGCAAAACATTTTTCGACCAACGGGACTCGAACTGCTAACCTCCGTTTCTTATCGTTTAGACCGCACGCCTTAACGGCCACAACCACCAATCGTGCTGTGCTTAACAGTGGAGATTATGTGTTTTCATGTCCCAGAAAAAATGTTTCGCTCATTTCAAGGAAAGGTAGTTATTTTCACTAAAGACAGTAGATCAAGTATGATGGTCATCATTGCATTGTCTTTGTAACCTATATCTGGTACCAGTTTAATCCTCTCAAATGTATCTGGGGAAGGCAACAGAAGTCCGCACGTACGCAGTTCGAAATCATGCCGATAGATATAGCTGCGTACATAAGTCATCGTCCGCCTCTGTGGTGTAGTGGTTAGCGTGATTAGCTGCCACCCCCGGAGGCCCGGGTTCGACTCCCGGCTCTGCCACGAAATTTGAAAAGTGGTATGAGGGCTGGAACGGGGTTCACTCAGCCTCTGGAGGTCAACTGAGTAGAGGTGGGTTCGCTTCCCACCTCAGCCATCCTGGAAGTGGTTTTCCGTGGTTTCCCACTTCTCCTCCAGGTGAATGCCGGGATGGTACTGTAACGGTTCAAATCCCGTTACAAGATGATATCTGTATTTTTATTATTGTATGATTTTATCTGTATTTTATTCTTCTTCTTCTTCTTATTATTATTATTATGTCAGTATTATTATTATGTTATCTGTGATATTGTTACTATTATTGTAATTATCCGTTTTATTCAATTCGATTTTGCAATTGCCTGTTGCTTGCAAGATTGTACTTAGATGTATGCATATATACGTATGTGTAGAATAACACTCAATACCTGTACAGTGAGAATTGTTGTATATATCAGAGATTGGGTGTGACGTTGGGACATTGTGCAAGATTAGTGGCGATTCTGCCAAGTCATCGCCGCGCCATGGCTACGGCATTGTATTTATTTAGAATATGCGCTCCGAGAGTCAGCCGCCTCCGGGCTATTTCACCACTGTGTGTAATATCTGTCGCGTAGGTGGGAGTATGTCATTGTTATTTCTGGAGATTACGTAGCGGTGTCAACCAACGTCTATATAAGGTGGGTGCATATTGTAGCGTCAGTCATTAGTTATACGGATGCAGTACAGTGAGGAGGTCTACTAGATCAAGAGGCCTTGGTTGGTCAGTGAACGAGTGTGAACGAGAGATGGTGAAGACTCACTGAGCCATTAATTATTGGTCATTGAGAGAGTGAGACCAAAAGGTTGGTCGCTCACTCAGTTGAAGACACGGACGCAAGGGCTTACCATGGAGTCAGAGAGGGCAACCCTGGACCTGCCAAGAGGTCATACCATATTGACTTACAAAGAAGTCAGATGATATGGAGAAGAAGCAGTCACAAGGATGTATCACCAAGTTAGGCGTGACACATCTACAGTAAACACCAGATCAAAGGAATACGTCGTAATTACACTCAATGTGTTGAAGGTACAGTCAAGTGAATCAGTGAGGGAAATATTTCATATAAATTGTTAAATGTCCGGTCAAGAAGAATTCAAATTCATGCCTAGTTTCTTTCAGTTGCAATGTCATAATTTCATATTCTCATCTGTTTTATCGCAACAAGACTCACTATTTTTGATATATTATTTAAAGAATATATATTGTTCTATTAAACGAATTCATAGTTTCATTTCATTGACAGTAAAATATCTTAACCTCAAAATTAATGGGGAAACCGAACGCCAATCTCCTTTTCCCAGAACTTATATGGTATGTTGTCAAAAGTAAGCTTATTACCCCACACCATTTTAGTATTAAAAATAACAATGTGTCGACGCAACGTGGTGCACGAAGAAATTCAGAATTTGTTCTGAATGACAGCATATCATAGGTTCATTCTGGGAGGAATATGCACATTTAAGCCAACGGAATTATTACCGGTAAAAAGAGTGTAATTTTGTGATATATATTTGTATTTTGGGGATATGTCAAGGGATTTGAAGAGGGCAATTAATTTGAGATCGCGTACTATCACTAGTGAACCAAAGATGGACAAGGAAGACAATAACAAGTAATGTGACGACGAGGTCATTGCTTCTGCGGACTTCCAAGGTGAAATTCAGAGTAGGGAACAGGTGAATACGATGGAAGCTTCTGAATTAATTCAGGAAAGTGCAGAAATTGAGAAACACACTGAAACTCAAAAGGAAATCGCGGGGGGAATAAACCAAGGTTTTTTTAATTTGTTGATGGCCAGATTTACCGAGCTCAGTATTGAAAATAAGAAAGAGATGAAAGAGATGAAAGAATTTTTTAGTAGTATTAGTAATTAAAATAATAAGAAACAGATGGAAGAATTAATTAGCAGTAATAACGAAAATTGTAATGCGATCATTAGTAATATAGATTCTAAGATACTAGAGGTAACAGGGCAAACATGTAAGTTAGAACGTAAGTCAAATGAAGAGTGTGTTGAAGATGAAGATGAAATGAAGTTGAATCGGAGCAGTCTTCATATTCAGACAGAGCAAGTCAAAGAAATATGTACAGAGAATATCGTAGAATTAAGTGATGAAAGTTCTAGTAATCGGGAAGAAATTCATGACGTAGTCGAGAAAAGATTGGAAAAGAGTTACAATGCAGTTTGGGATGATACGAGGGAACAGATTAGTAGAAATGAGCAAATTGAAAGCAAAATTGTGGAGGTCACTGAACTACGGAACGAACAGGAAATGCTATCACAGCAGGAGAGAGAGAGAGAGAGGAAGAATTGCAGGAAGACGTAAGAATAGTGGAAGAGAATTCTGAGAGAGCAGCGGAAGAAGAAGAGAAGAAGAAGAAGTTGTGAACTGCCAGGGAGTGATACGGTAGAAAGGTACAGGTGAGACGGCGAGAGAAGTGGTAATAGCGAGTGGTTTGTTCAGTAGGGATTGTGATTTAACCAAGTTTTCTGGAAAACAGTTCAGTACTACAGAATTTGTAAAAGTAAGCGAGAAAAGATTTGCAAGTAAGTCGAGGAACAATATTAATGAATGGGAATATGTGTTGGAGATTTTGTCGAATGTTTTTATCGGTGAAAGTAGAATATGGTTTCGAGTGTACTGGGATAATATGTTTAATTTAGAAGAGATTAAAGTGTTCATTGATAGGCTTTGGGAGGAATGTGTACTAGGGTGCGCGCGAGAGAGAGAGCGCATGATAGCTGGGGAAAGTAGTATAGTAGAGAGAGAGGGAAAAATGTTAGCCGTGTATCAGAGGAGAGGGGGTGATCATGATGAGCAGAGGATTAATAGTTGTGTCAATGGTGAGAGGGGTCAGAGGAGTAACCAGAGAGAATTGGAAGATGGGAGGCGTATGTATTTGCGTTATGAGAGAGAAGGTCAGAAGAGTAATCGGAGAGAATCGGAAGATGGGAGGCGTATGTATTTGAGTTATGAGAGAGAAGGTCAGAAGAGTAATCAGAGAGAATCAGAAGATGGGAGGCGTACGGATTTGAGTTATCAGAGGGATTATGATAAGCTGAATATGAAGGTTATCAATGTGTCGTTATCGAGCCAGAGTATTTCAGATTCACAGGGAATCGGGTAAATTAAGTGAACAGTCTGAAGGTAGTAGATGAACAGGTATGTAGTATAAGTAGTTATGTAGTAAAAATAGATTTAAGAGTACAGTGTGATTGTGACCTAAGTAATGTTAAGTGAGATATTTAAGTAATGACGTAGTCGTAGATAATGAAGTAATTAATAGTAGTAGTAAGCTAGACGTAAGAAGTGTTCTGTTAAGAGATGTAAGTACTTATAATACTGAGAATATGATGTAAGTAGTGAGATAGTAACTCCGATGATGGAAATTGTGAAGGTAAATGAAGGTACTATTAAATATTATAACAGCCGTTGGGTAAGTCAAAGTGAGTAAATAAAATGATAGCGGTACCAATCATAATTGAAGATAATTGTAAGTTTCAGCCACGCCTTGTTGTACCAGAACTTGTGTATTCAGTTGTTTTAGGAGCTGACTTGGTTGCAAATCATGGAAGTAGAATAGACTTTAATTTAGGTAGTGTGTGTTTGTTCTGGGAGGAAACTAGCAAAGAAGTACGTGTTAATTATGATGGTCTGAGGTAAGTGTGGTGGTGACGTGTGTTCTTTGAAATATATGAGAGGTAAGTGAAGTTGTTCCTAGTGAGAGGAAATGTTTTGTTGGGTGTGTTACGTGCCTGTACGACCAGTATCCGTGGGATAGTCGGTATGAGGCAGTGACGTGAGGTAATTTGAGTGAATTACAGGAGGAGTAATTGTGTACGATGTTAGGTAAGCATCGAGATGTATTTAGTGGTTAAGTGAGGAAGAACACGTATATGAACATAAATTTGTAGTAGATGACCATTCATCATTTGTGGGAGGTAAGTACCCCATTCAACTTAAAAATGCTAGTGACGTCTAAGAACAAATAAACATTATGCTGGATTACGGAATAATTGAACCATCTTGTAGCCATAGTGTTGATTCTTTAATTATTGTTGCAAAGGAGGATGTGATTTATTGATATATGTAAGTTAATGAGGGCAAAATTGATTTAGTTTGAGTGACAGAGTGCTACTCAGAGTTCCATTTTCATCATCTGCAGAGGCGGGAAATATGTCTAAATTCTTTCCTTTGTATCAGGGGTATTTCACTATTGTGAAACGTATCGGGAAGTGTGCATATTCCTTCAAAGATCAGGAAGGGAAGATTGTCGGTACTTACAACATTAAGAACTTAAAGAAGTACTTCACGTGAGATTTGTTGAAATAAGAGTAAGATGATTAAATTTTTGTAAGAAACTGGCAAAATAAAACTAACATCTGCGATTGGCGTGTGAACCAAGTGTCGTATTGGTGTATTGGAAGAATAAGTGCTACATTGTCATGTACTGTGTGACAAAAAAAAACGGAGAACAGGACATTGGACAGTTAACTGCGATAACAATATGCGAGAAAAGTTCTCATATAAGTGAATTTTCACAAAATATTTTGATATGTTAAAAAAAAGAGAAGAATGTTGTATATTGATTGAAAATTATTTGTGTGTGTTAAATTAAGGGCTATGCTCTTGTGAATTGTATGAGAATGGGACACTGGACAGTTACTGCGATGACAATGTGCGAAAAAAATTCTCATATATGTGATGTATTATAAAATGTATGGATGCTGAAAAAGAAAATTATTGTTGTATACTCATTTAAAGTGTTTATATGTGTCAGTGTTATATATATATATATAATTTTGTTCATAAATCAATCGATTCTTTGTTCTTCGATTTATTTATGAGGGAATCGAATTGTAACGGTTCAAATCCCGTTACAAGATGATATCTGTATTTTTATTATTGTATGATTTTATCTGTATTTTATTATTATTATTATTATTATTATTATTATTATTATTATTATTATTATTATTATTATTATGTCAGTATTATTATTATGTTATCTGTGATATTGTTACTATTATTGTAATTATCCGTTTTATTCAATTCGATTTTGCAATTGCCTGTTGCTTGCAAGATTGTACTTAGATGTATGCATATATACGTATGTGTAGAATAACACTCAATACCTGTACAGTGAGAATTGTTGTATATATCAGAGATTGGGTGTGACGTTGGGACATTGTGCAAGATTAGTGGCGATTCTGCCAAGTCATCGCCGCGCCATGGCTACGGCATTGTATTTATTTAGAATATGCGCTCAGAGAGTCAGCCGCCTCCGGGCTATTTCACCACTGTGTGTAATATCTGTCGCGTAGGTGGGAGTATGTCATTGTTATTTCTGGAGATTACGTAGCGGTGTCAACCAACGTCTATATAAGGTGGGTGCATATTGTAGCGTCAGTCATTAGTTATACGGATGCAGTACAGTGAGGAGGTCTACTAGATCAAGAGGCCTTGGTTGGTCAGTGAACGAGTGTGAACGAGAGATAGTGAAGACTCACTGAGCCATTGATTATTGGTCATTGAGAGAGTGAGACCAAAAGGTTGGTCGCTCACTCAGTTGAAGACACGGACGCAAGGGCTTACCATGGAGTCAGAGAGGGCAACCCTGGACCTGCCAAGAGGTCATACCATATTGACTTACAAAGAAGTCAGATGATATGGAGAAGAAGCAGTCACAAGGATGTATCACCAAGTTAGGCGTGACACATCTACAGTAAACACCAGATCAAAGGAATACGTCGTAATTACACTCAAAGTGCTGAAGGTACAGTCAAGTGAATCAGTGAGGGAAATATTTCGTATAAATTGTTAAATGTCCGGTCAAGAAGAATTCAAATTCATGCCTAGTTTCTTTCAGTTGCAATGTCATAATTTCATATTCTCATCTGTTCTATCGCAACAAGACTCACTATTTTTGATATATTATTTAAAGAATATATATTATTCTATTAAACGAATTCATAGTTTCATTTCATTGACAGTAAAATATCTTAACCTCAAAATTAATGGGGAAACCGAACGCCAATCTCCTTTTCCCAGAACTTATATGGTATGTTGTCAAAAGTAAGCTTATTACCCCACACCCTTTTAGTATTAAAAGTAACAGTACCTAACATAAGGCCACGGCCGCTTCCTTCCCTCTTCCTTGCCTATCCCTTCCAATCTTCCCATCCCTCTACAAGGCCCCTGTTCAGCATAGCAGGTGAGGCCGCCTGGGCGAGGTACTGGTCATTCTCTCCAGTTGTATCCCCGACCAAGAGGACAGTGCCCTTGAGGCGGTAGAGGTGGGATCCCTCGCTGTGTCCGAGGGAAAAGCCGACCCTGGAGGGTAAACTGATGATGATGATGATGATGATGATGATGATGACATAAGTCATCATGGTGAACATGCTACGACTACTTCACTGACAGAAACGTATGTTTCTTTAGAATAGTGCAAAAGTCGTGTTCGTGAGAGCTTCATTCCATTTTCCTTGTAAAGAAAACATAACAATCTATATAATTTTTTTTTTTTGCTAGGGGCTTTACGTCGCACCGACACAGATAGGTCTTATGGCGACGACGGGATAGGAAAGGCCTAGGAGTTGGAAGGAAGCGGCCGTGGCCTTAATTAAGGTACAGCCCCAGCATTTGCCTGGTGTGAAAATGGGAAACCACGGAAAACCATCTTCAGGGCTGCCGATAGTGGGATTCGAACCTACTATCTCCCGGATGCAAGCTCACAGCCGCGCGCATCTACGCGCACGGCCAACTCGCCCGGTAATCTATATAATAAGCGGTACCATCTTCAGCTGATGGAACCTTCTTGTTTCTTCAATATCGCTGTGAATGGCAGACAGAATTAGGGATTTTACGTATACATAGGTCCGTCTATGTGGTGTAGTGGTTAGTGTGATTAGCTGCCACCCTCGGAGGCCCGGGTTCGATTCCCGGCTCTGCCATGAAATTTGAAAAGTGGTACGAGGGCTGGAACGGGGTTCACTCAGCCTCTGGAGGTCAACTGAGTAGAGTTGTGTTCGATTCCCACCTCAGCCATCCTGGAAGTGGTTTTCCGTGGTTTCGCACTTCTCCTCAAGGCAAATGCCAGGATGGTACCTAACTTAAGGCCACGGTCGCTTCCTTCCCTCTTCCTTGTCTATCCCTTCCAATCTTTCCGTTCCCCACCAAGGCCCCTGTTCATCATAGCTGCTGAGGCCGCCTGGGCGTGGTAATGGTCATCCTCCCCAGTTGTATCCCCCGACCCAATGTCCCACGCTCCAGGACAGTGCCCTTGGGGCGTTGGAGGTGGGATCCCTCTCTGAGTCCGAAGGAAAAACCGACCCTGGAGGGTAAACAGATAAAAAAGGAAAAGGAGGAAGAGAAGATTAGGCCTTAATTTTTATAATGAAAAAATAAATAATCGTTAAACTTCACTTAACTTAATTACTAGAAGGAGAAGTATTGCATGGAACACTTTTCAATACTTGTGAGTTCCCGTGTACATTTGAACAGCGCTGTCGCTGCACCAAGTAAATGATGACGCTCCCTGCTGTGTACGTCACGATGTGTTAGGAGATATGTTAATGCATTCAGTTTCAGTTGAGGAGGCATTGTACCATTTACAAGCTTTCCCTCTTCAGATTGCATTCTCAACGAAATTCCACTAACGCAATTGTGATGTTGTGGAGTAAAGCAACTTGGAAGTTGCATCTACGATTGAGCAGCATTAATCACATGTACACTGATTTACATTACATACATCCTTGCACCTTCACTTTTCTACACGTTGTCGTCGAACGTTTTGATCAAGTGAGGGATACATTGTCGATGACTGTTCTTCACTACTTTGTCATCTGCATTTGAATTCTAGAAATAATCAAATTGGCACCCTTGAAAACAGTTGTGCTTCATACCTACAGTGTCAGGACGCTCTGAAGAGAAGCCAGTGAACGAGGATTTTGAGAGGAAGGTAATACATGTATTATAAGTAATATATTCCTCATTTCCTGTGATGTCTGATCTGTCCGTCTGTTAGGTTACCAGCCCAGAGGATGGCTGGATCCTCAGATAGCAAATTCAGAGGTCATGCTGTTATGAGAAGCTGAAAAAACCGGTGGTGGCACTAAAACGAGGCGTACTACACAATATGAGTTGTGAGATAGTTTGCCATTGTATTCTTCACTGGGCCAGTATGACTGACCCAGTGATAATACATTTCGTAACACTCAGGACCACAATTCATGCTCCAAATGACATTACTCAGTCCATATATCTGAGAAGCTTCCATACTGTCACAGCCATAAATGAGAATGGCACTTTGGTGGAAGCTACATTTTGATCTGGCGTGTTCGAAGAGGTCGATAAAAATGTAGTTGATGCGCCAAGAAATGGCTATAGGCTGTGATGCCTGGTATAGCCTGACTTAAAAGCTTGAAGACTCGTCTATGTTTTAGAAAAGTTACATAAAGACCATTGTTACAGCTCATACGCCGTAAGCGTCAGACAGAGAAGCTGTTAATGTAATTTTCAATTAATTTCACTAAAAGAGTCTCCTAAAAGAGTTTATAACTTGCATTGTAATTATTTATACACATCCAAGTCATCAGTTCATCCTTTTCGGTATAATTCAAGTTGAACTTACTCTATATCGATTTATCACTAAGAACATCTTCCCATTTTCAATTAATATCTCGGGCATGCCCATGCGTACACTTGCTGCTCTAATTCACAGGCACTTGAAGTTGAAGCCCAGAAAGCGGTCAATATAATATCGATTTCATGTGCAATATTGCCAAAATTCCATTGGTTAAAATAAGCCGGGAGATTACGTACCTCAGGCTGTACAGATTTCTAGGAATTTACGTTAACTTCTTATTACACTAGTTACCAACCTAACACATTTTATGGGAGTTTGCGTACACCCGAAAAAATAGCCGTAAGAATTTTAGTGATGTTTGATTAGTATATTGATATACGGACGTAAAAAAACAATCCTTTCAGTATTATTCGCTAAGGAGGATGGACTACGTTAGCCAACTCATTTACTGATGCATTCTTTAATCTATTAAATTGATTTACAGTTAATACTATTTCCTGGAGGACAAGACAGCGTTCACGACTCGCTTTAGCATTTCTTTGTTGCCTGACGATGATTATTTGAAAGGGAAACTAATCCAGTTGAAGATAAAAAGCAACGAATTATTGAAAGTAACCTCGTGACATTGATAAATTTGAAATGTGCCACAAAGCCACAAAAGCCGAAAGTTTAATCCAAGCATGGCCGAATATTACATAATAATCGATTTATGGTAAACAAAAAATGAAGTAAACACATTGAGATGACGTATAGCAGAGGCGGATGCTAAAGGTCATGTAATATGATGAGCATATAGGTGGGTAAAATATATGCATATTGTGGCCAACTATGTGCGTGAGAGTGTTGTTCTGTATTACACTGTGTACTGCTTTACTGGAACTGTGAATAACTATTACAATGTTCTTGTACTGCAAAGAGGAGTCTGTATCAACAGGGATGTCAAATGACGCCTTTTTTAATATTTTAATGGAAATGATATTCAAATACCTTAAATGGTTACTAAAACTCCTTCTTTCTCATTAGAAAATAATTGGGAATTTTTCCACCAGAATTATACTAATTATTCACTACCATTTTAATGCCAAGGTATAAACACATTTCTTGTAATAACGTACCTCCATTCATCCATACATCAGTACATACATATCCTCCATCAATCCATCCGTCCTTCCTCCTGATTAGCCGATCGCAGGGGTAATCGCTGTCTCTCTGTTCCCGAGGCAGCGGGTTCAATGGAGGCTGATATCGGTACCTACAAGTACCTTAGGACTGAACCGGTACTGAATACGTCGCAGAAGACAAGCGCTCTACCACCTAAGCTACTCAGCCCGGCCAATTTTGTTTAGGTCGGCATTTAGAGCCGAGTACTTCCTGACGCCACGTTAATTTACATACAAGAATTGAACCGTAGGAAGAATTATGATTCGTACTTCAGCCATCTGGGCAGGAAGCCAGCAGCTGAGACACTACGCTAATCATGAACCCCCTCTTTCCCCCTACTATTATTCATTATGAAAGAAATCATTGAATTATAATCCAACTAATCATTTATTTAAATGTTCTTCAATAAATTTTCCCGAGTATTTTTCATAAATCATTCAAAAAACAAGTTTTCAGCTTTATGGGCAGTGGCGGTGGCCTCTTAAGAGCACATTAGCACGTGAACACACGGTTCTAATGCATATTGACGCATTCGTGGATAATTCAACATTTCCTGTTTCGACCTGATTTCACCCAGGCCATCGAAAGCATTCGATTTACAGTATATCGAATCTCCGTTACACTGAGAGCTGTTCGTTTCGATTCGCAATGCAAGGAGCACACTCGATATTGTGCTACGAGCCTGAAGACTATACGCATGCGCAAGCAGATGAGTTATGATTCATGCACAAATAACCATATAGCCTAATTGAGAAGCGCATTTAGATACGTGCCTTTCCGTCTAAAACCACCCTCAAACCGAAGACAGTATTATATTTGACTACAAGGGTCCGCCCCCTCCCCTGTTAGTGTTCACTGCAGCCTCCCATTACTTTGCCGGAATATTTCGCTGGTAGGTAATTCTGAACATTATTGGTAATCACGGGAATAAATTTGCTTTACGTTGTGGGTGGAGAATCCTTTCAAGTGAAACTGAGTACCGGTAAATGTGGTACCGGTACGTATTATTTTTGTGTTGTTGTCATACCTAGGTGAACTTCGTGCTTTGAAAAAACAAGAATAGTGCTCGCAACATTTAATATTCGCTAAAGTACAGCTCCGTACCACGTTGCTGTGAATTTTTCTTTCACCAAGCTTTGTAACTTCGACTAACAATGGCAATGGCTTTATTGTGGATTTCAGATCCGCATTCGGGAAGTGGTGGGCTGGTCCCCTCCATGGGCTGTCCCGAGAATGGTTTCCGTGGTTTTACATTCTCCTCGCTATGGCGAATGACGGGACAGTTCCTTTCATAAGCTTCGCGCGCTCCGCCTCTCACCTTCTTCACACCTCAAATCACCGCATCGCATCTCCTGGCCTGAGAGAGAAGGTCACCCTCTATGAGGCCCGCCGTACCCCATCAGGGTACTGAATGAAAACGCATTATTTATTATTATTATTATTATTATTATTATTATTATTATTATTATTATTAGTAGTAGTAGTAGTAGTAGTAGTAGTAGTAGTAGTAGCAATTTTAATGTTATTTAAACTCACAGATTAGTCTGGAGGAAATGCACCCTCGCTTGTATGGACTTTACTATATTGTGAGCGGAGAAGGAAGCGTACAAGGAAGGTTTGATGAAATGATTTATATGTGTCATTTTGTACTGTTTTGCATTCTACTTAGGCATACTTGAGACGTGAATAAAAATGGCTGTTGTGAAACCCCTGAAAATTTTGCCACGAGCGCCACTGTTTACGGGCAGTGTTTGTCGGTACGTTCTTCGAGGCACTGCAGTAAGTTGCTACTATTGAAATCATGATAGGTACTAGACACTTCTTGGAGGATGCAGTGGTTTTGAATCTCTCCCTTGGCAAAGGCCAGAGCAAAATGTAGCTTTCTCCGAAGTCTCCGTCTCATTTACGGCTTTGATCATAAGGAAGCTGTTGAGGTGAAGGTAGAATTAAGTAAAGACTTTAAGAGCACTGATAGTTTATCGACATGCCGTAAAATATACTGCTCATATGGCCACTCATCCTATAATAGCATTTCATGCCTCTGTAATCTCACTTTTGCATAGTACGCCTCGTTTTGGCGCAATCGTAGGTTTTTGCGTTTCACCTATAACCGCATAAACTTAGGCGGTGCTAGACCAGGAGCCAACCAGCCTACTGGCCGATGGCCTAACCTAATTGATATAAGTATATTAAATATAGATGTAAAAGTTTCAAAGTAATAGGTACTCTACATAAATTTGGTAAACTTAACATTGATGAGGTATAGCATTGGTGCCCCTTGACGCTGACTCGTTGACGTCCATGTGGGGCCGCCTCCGTGGGAAGCTACTGAGAACATCAGTTAGCCATCACCTTCCTCCGCGAACTATTTAATGAATCTAGACACTATTGCAATGTTATAATGAAAACCGTTCATCATATTTTATGACAGTTTTTGAGGTAACATCAAGTTTTACAGTTGCGAAGGATTATTCTAAGAAATACCAAGATTGCAGAGTTTCAACAGTCCCAAATTCCCTGAAGTGTCAGTGTCGAGATATTCGTCATTTAGTTAGTTCAGTGGCATATAGTGGCATTTTGTTAAACTGTGTCCTCAACGTAAAATAGCCTATAGCGATTACTTGGATTTAACGTTCTAGAAATTTAGTTAATCTGACCTTATTTGAGTCGCTTGGAGACATGTACTAAACCCATCATTTACTAATTAAATGGTTGGGTAGATCGTTGAAAAAAAAGTTATATAAAATAATTATTGTTTCATACTAACTCCCATTAATAATTTTTAAAATGTCCTGCGTCTTTTCGATGTAATTTACGAGGCTTCCAGTTGAAGATTGCTATAATTTGGTTATATTCTTAAAGTTCCTTTTTTTGTATTAATGACTTAAATGCTGTTAATCGCCAAATATGGCTCCCAGTGAAGTATATAATATGCCAAAAGAGTTAGTTTTGTGAGACAAACTAACTGAGGAGTCTTGAGTATTACAGCATTGTCTAACCCATGTAAGTACTTTGAATCAAGAATTCATTCCACCGTGATTTCTCTGAGTAGCCCGATTGTCACCCGAAATTATTTTCATTGTCTTCCCTTATAGTCTAACGATAAATAAATAATTTACAGATTGTCTTACTTCATCTCTCTCTACTTCCTTGTTTCTTGGCCATATTCACCACTGATTCCGTTTTATCATTTGTATCCGTTCCACCAT
This sequence comes from Anabrus simplex, assembly GCF_040414725.1. Lineage (NCBI taxonomy): Eukaryota > Metazoa > Arthropoda > Insecta > Orthoptera > Tettigoniidae > Anabrus > Anabrus simplex. The sequence goes on along the minus strand of NC_090266.1, from coordinate 391,248,154 downwards.
TGTAACCATCCCATATGCCATGCTCCCTCTTCTTGTTTTGTTGAAAATTCTGAACTACTTTCACTTAAAATCTACCCCTAAAGGTGCTTATGTTCTCAACAACCTCAATATCGGCGTTGCAGTTTTTAGTGCAATCTGAGATAGTTTCTTTACCCAACAAAGCCATTAAACCTTGTATATTCTGCAGTCGCTTAAGTGCGGTCAGTATCCAGTATTCGGGAGATAGTGGGTTCGAACCCCACTGTCGGCAGCCCTGAAAATGGTTTTCCGTGGTTTCCCATTTTCACACCAGGCAAATGCTGGGGCTGTACCTTAATTAAGGCCACGGCCGCTTCCTTCCCACTCCTAGCCCTTCCCTGTCCCATCGTCGCCATAAGACCTATCTGTGTCGGTGCGACGTAAAGCAACTAGCAAAAAAAAAAAAAAACCTTGTATATTGACAGTTCCATGTACAATTCCAGTTATATATCTCCTCTAATAATTGGTACAAATCCTGTTCTACTTCACATCAAAATAAGACTCCTTATGTTCTTTATAATTCTATGAGATGAGCTTACAACCTCTTCCTCTACACTACCTTCGACTTGTTTCACTTTACTTTTTTACCTTTTTCACTTTTTCCTCTCACAAAATTTTCACATTTATTCCTTGTCATCGTTTAGATCCCTTTACTTTCTTCCATCGTCTCTAAACTCACTACAGATCCTCAAACTGCAACTGCCTTGTCTACGTCCGCTGACTGCCGTTGTGGTTATTTCAAGATATGGAGGTAAAGTATTAGGTGCACTGGTGTAGCCTTCTTCATGTTTGTATATATCACGTTAAAATTGGGTTACACAGTGTATGTCACTTTCCTACCAATTTCTTGTTTAGTAAATATGTCATTGGTAGACGAAGTGAAGTAATGAAAAGTGAACATTCAAGACATATTCGTAAACATTCCTAGCGGAGACGAACATAAGCCACGTTGTAGCCTAATAAACTCAACATGGTGATTTTCAGCTGGGAATTTTAGTCCCTCCTGATTAATCCCCCTAGCTCGGGGCCTCGGTGTTTGCGACCATATTCATTTCCACATCATACTCCCAACACGATAGAACCCTTGGCATAGGGTTGACCTCTGGAAGGGCATCCGGCCGTAAAACTTAGATTAATATATGTTAGTACCGACTTCATATAATGGGAAGTCCGGCTCCATGGATAAATGTTTAGCATGTTGGCCCATGTTCCAGAGGGTCCCGGGTTCGATTCCCGGCCGGGTCTGGGATTTTAACCTTAATTTGTTAATTCCAGTAGCACGGGGCTGGGTGCTTGTGCTGTCCCCAACATCATTCAACTCACACACCACACATAACACTGTCCTCCACCACGATAACACGCAGTTACGTACGCATGGCAGATGCCGCCCACCCTCATCGGAGGGTCTGCCTTACAGGAGTTGCACCCGGCTAAAAATAGCCATACGAAATTATTATTATTATTATTATTATTATTATTATTATTATTATTATTATTATTATTATTATTATTATTATTATTATTATTATATCATGGGAAATAAATCAGAAAGAAGAGTAAATCCTATAATGGTGTGTGACCTCCAAATAGGCCAGGTGCAGATCTTTCGAGTTGACGCGGTATAGATTAGCTGTGCGTTTGTGAGTCTGAGGCACTACCTACCATGAATGTTAATGGCACCCAGCCCCCGAGACACTGGAATTATCCAATGAAGGTAAAAATCCTTGGCCTGGCCGAGAACCGGACCCTGGGTCCCACTCCCACCGTCCAAAGGCCTAAACATTAACCATTTATCCATGGAGCGTGATAAACAAGATAATTCGGGTGCTCTGCTTTTATGCCATTAGATTTTACAGGAAGTTTCCGGAAGATAGTGAAACTTAGTTAATGCTCTCCCGCTCAACAATCAATATGTGATGGTAGTATCATGGTAAATCTCAGGGGTTTCGTAAGGAAAGCGCGGTCAGAAAGCCTGAAGACTAATATTCCCTTCGAATGCGACCGACAAGGTGAGGCACTATTCGAAATACATTAACGGGAAGTCCATTGACTAAGCTGAACGTACCGTAGAAAAGTTTCGCTCTGAAGATGCCTAACTCGTGAAAAGTAAATTAATTGTAAATTATGTTTTGTCTCTTAAATACCAAGTCTAGCCTTACGTGCATAACTGAATCTAAGATAATTAGAAGTCGTAAATATTATTTGGCAAGAATAAGTTCCTCTTTGGGGTTATCATGTTTCTAGCCTTGACGCTACTGCTGCTGTTTTTCACTTCTAACGCAGAATTCTGAAACGTTATATGATCTCAGTGGATTGTGACCAAAAATGTGTTAAGAATGGAATTATTATGATCCAAGAGGAGGTCTTCGCGTATAAACTCTTCTTCCGGCACTATAGTCCAGTCGAGTTAGACAAAAACATAGCTCAAACACGAACATTTGAAATAACAAGCTAAAAATTGGCGGAAATGTGCAAGATGATGTCCTAATTCAAATACGAAACGTTTGCAACAACCTCGCTCCGGGAAAATCCACCATCTTGGAAAATCTGTGCCATATTGGATTTTCGAGCTTTTGAGCATTGTGTTTGAACCAAGGGTCCAATTTTCGTTGTTCATGTGCCAAAGTGATTATTTTGTCGTCTGTTATCATTAAGAACATAAATGAATAAGAAACGGCAAACATATTGGATTACATTTTGTTCAAATGCAACTTTAGAACCACACAACGGGTCAAAAAGTGTATGATATATCCGGTACATTGATTAACTATGAATGATATTAAATTAATTAGAGCGTACATGTGGTTAAAAGGGAAATAAATATAAGGGGAGATATTTAAACAGGGTTTGACATTTGTAAATACCGTCCAATGCACTTTTAAGACAAAAACGCAGATGTAGGGTAGTACCTTTACAGCCAACGCGGTGTTCACAGTTGAAGGTGGGTTCCTGCTGCCTCGTGTCGTGTGGTCGTGTCTAGCAAATAACAGACAAATCTGTCTCCAGTACGTCAAGTACTTGACTTATCACTTCGGTCGGAATGTCATTGTGCTTTTCGACGGTTACACTTCTCTAAAGCACTAAAGATGAAGAACATTCCAAAAGGGACGTAACAGAGCCTGTTACTAGCGATGTTACACCTTCAACACAACAAGGAGCGTTTTTAACAACCATGAAAAACCCGAAGGTGTGCTTCATCACTGTTATCGAGATACCTCACAAGAGCTGGAGTAAAGACCATTCTAGCCCACGATGATGCGGATACTGTGAAAGTCAATACGGTTTTGGAAGCTGTCAAAAACGGTACGGCTTCATTATAGTAGGCAAGGACACCGACCTCATAGTCCTTATGGCTACTATGTCCAACCGTGGAAGTAAAGTCGGAATGTTAATACAAGGAGGAAGGAATGCATAACCTACTATCTTCAGGAGTGACGAGCTGATAGCCGCTCTTGGAGACCTCCGTAGCTACCTTCTATTTTCCCACGCAGCAACTGGTTGCGATACCACTTCTGCTCCGTTCAGGAAAACATAAAAATATATCCTTCAAGAAGCTCCAAAAAGAAGATTGTTTTTCGGTGAAAATATCTGTTTTCAACCAACCGCATGCTACACACAAGGAAATCGCAGCAGCAGAGATATATGTGCTCCTTGCATTGTACGGCTGTGATGTTCAAGGCAATTAAACGAACCTAGATATCGGCTGTACCGGAGGGCAGTTGCTAAGCAATCTGTCAAAACAACATTTGACTTATCTGCACTTCCATCTACATCCACAGCGGCTAAATAACATTCGTACCCGGTTTATCACCAGGTAAGTACAGTAGTCTGTAACTTCATATGGTTTAAAAACTCAGTTTTTAACTAATTTTGCACAATTGACTTTAGGATAGAGCGACTTTCTGTACGGATTGTATCATGTAGCTGTCAGCTTGCATTCGGGATATAGTGGGTTCGAACTCCACTGTCTGCAGCTCTGAAGATTGTTATTCTGTGGTTTCCTATTTTAATACCAGGCTCGTCTGCATCTTTCCCACTCCCAGCTTTTCCCTATAACATCGCCACAATAATACCTATCTGGGTGGTGCGAAGTAAAGCGTATTGTAAGCAAACAAACAAACAAACAAACAAACAAAATAAATGTTGAAGTATGGGTGCTGAATTGCCTGGTGCATGAAGGTGAGATAAAACCCATCCGTGCTGAAGAAAAACCAGCACCGGAGTGGCTACTCATCACATCATATCCTTCAACTGCAAATATGGCTGCGAAAATAAATGCGAAAACACAAGTGGTCTCAGTTGCACAAGTATGTGCGACTATTAGCGCTGAGCATGGATGCGCAAATCACATGGACTTGGTCGACTCAGACATTGACGACGACGTCGAAACTTTGGCCGACATGTTGAGATAAAAACGGTGAAAGGCAACTCCAGGTTATAAAAATCTTCTTACCGTGCAAGTTGGCCGTGCGGTAAAGGGCGCGCGGCTGTGAGCTTGCATCCGGGAGATAGTGGGTTCGAATCCCACCGTCGGCAGCCCTGTAGATTGTTTTTCATGGTTTCCCATTTTCACACCAGGCAAATGCTGGTGCTGTACCTTAATTAAGGCTACGGCCAATTTCTTCCCAACTATAGGCCTTTCCTATCCGATCGTCGCCATAAGTCCTATCTGTGTCGGTGCGACATAAGGCCGCTAGCAAAAAATCTTCTTCTTTCGAATAACCCAGGGTACGATGAATCAACTTTGGTTACTTTTCATTGCGTTCTATTTCCTTTGCTTCCAAATTTCCTTCATCCTTCGGGAGTGTCGTTCCTTCTCTTCTTGAGACCACTTTCTTCTAGTTGTTGGGGTCTTCCGCTCCTGAAACGTTGCCTTTTGAACTGCTTCTCTAAAAGGTGTTCTGTTTTTGATTGATTCTGTTTAAATTTCAGCATTTTTATGTCCTTTTCAATTTCAGTGAACAATGTGGGTTTAGATTTGTAACTATTCAGAAGGTTGAAGATGCACTCTAGTTTCTATAGCTGTTTTATCTTTTGTGTCATTCGTTATCAACTCTCCAAGGTATTTAAAGCAATTTGTTTTTCATATTGTGTTGTCATGAATTGTCATATTTTGCAGGGCACCAGTGGTGTTTGTTATGAACTTTGTTTTTTCAAATCTACTTCAAAATCTGGAATGCTATTGCGTGCAATAGTATTCCTGATGAACAGCCCTACCCCATACTCTGCCCTTCCCTTTTTAACACCGTCAAGTACACTTGCTCATCTCCTAGCTCTTAATCTTCATCTCCCCATACCCGAACATCACTTACACCTAGTACATCCAGAGGCATCCTCTTTGCTGAATCAACCAGTACTACTTTCTTTCTTCCTTAAGCCCCATTAATAGTGATAGCTCCCCATCGAATTCCACTTCGTTCGCCAAGTTGTTTCCAAGGAGTCTCTCACCTGTCAAATGGGAGTGTGACTCCGTTACTCCCACAGGTCCGAGGCTTGCTTAACATGTTCTGAGCTCGGTGAATTCATGAAGCAGGATGCTACCCTACTTACATATAGTCCAAGTGAGGATCTCTCCTCTAAAGGGTTAGGGATCAACGGTGGATTGTATAGCCCTAGCCATCTGAGCACAAGGAAGGCCGTGACTCAGAATATGTCCGAGATGCCCACTCCCATTCCGTAGCAACTGGTATCCCGACTCTCAGCACCACTTACTAGGCCACTCAGCCGTTTCCCATGTTTCACGGACTAGGACGTGACTACAGTAACCCACACTATGAATCATCCCCAGATGTATAATTTAAATAATGATTACTGGCTAATGAAACTAGAAAGGATGCATGACTGGATAGGAATGAGAGATTAGTGGTATAAAGTTATTCAGAAAAATGATAAGAAGCTGTGCAAGAATGTAATGATTAGAGTGAAAGTTATTGAGGAATAGATGATTACGACAGAATGTAAGATTATAGGAAACATTATCAGAATTCTCAGAAATTACCCGAAATTATCAATAAAGAAATGAGATTCCAAACAGGGAAGTAAGAAGTATGGTATAGTGGTTAATGGGGTTATATAGGAGTGAGGGCGGGAGAGAGAAACGTTATGAAAACCCCTGTTTATCCTGTGGAGAAATAATGGAAGAGGCACATGTGTTGAGAGTTTGTAGGGAGACGGATGTAATCAGAGTAAAATATCTAGGTAGGGAATAAAAAACAAAATTAGGAAGAGAGAAGGAATTCTATACAATTTGGAAATTATTAAATAAAGAATGGGTTGCAGAGGAAAGAAGTGCATTTTTTGTATTTTAAATATATGTGAAACAAACAAATAAGAGAAATAAAACAAGCTCTAACGAAAAAAATGAAGGGTAAAATGCAGGTCCGTCCGAGAATATATAACACTATATTACATCTAGAACAAAAAGAAAAACAGGGTCATGATGACATGTAGAATGGACACAATTACTAGTAGGTTTAAATACAATATTTAATGTGGGTAATAGGTAAATAATGGCAACAGATAAATAATTGTAACAAAGATAACGTAATGCATGTTTCAAACAAATAGATTGCGATAAATGAATATTTCCTCCCCAATTTTAGGCAATCGGGAACTGGGAGTTGGGAGTATTATATTGTTGTAAAAGCAATGTTCTCAAGTTGAAACTGACATATAACCTATTTTCAATTTTCGATCCTACGTCTAGCGTTCTCATCCTATCACTAAATTGATTAAAACGTAGTGTGGATATTTGAAACTAACTGGATTTAACGCCAGAAAGATGTGGCTCAACCCTATATCTGAGCTTCTTGAAACAAACCTTTTCCCTCAACTAATTGATCTCGAGTAAAGACAAATTACCGTGCTGATGCCCATTTATTGTTAATACGTGAAACAAGCAACTGAAGTGGAAAGACTGTGAACATTTGTGTATGCGACGGCATAGCTGCTTCATGGCATTCGTTTGAGGAAGTGGCTATTGATTACTTGGACTTAGGATCATCGTTTAGTATCTAATCTGCAACTTTAATATCAATTTGTAAATTTGTTATAGAATTTACAGAGTCATAGAAGTGTATGGCACTGTATAACACTCAGCCGAAGTACAGTACACATTTGTAGCAAATGGAGAAAAGTAATACTTTCTAAATGAATATTCTGCTATCAAGACAGCATTGTAAGGAAATAGACTTTCAGATTATTAGGTCATGTTGCATACGTACAGTACCTAGCAAGGTGTTGTAAATTACGGTATAAGCTGAGAGTCTATTTCGTTAAAGGTATTCTTTTAATTAATGATATTTGGTTTACGTCCCACTAATTATTATTTTTACGGCTTTGGGATACGCCGACGTGCCAGGATTTAGTCTCGCAGGAGTTCCTTATGTGCAAGTAAATCTACCGACACGAGGCGGACGTATTTGAGCACCTTCGAATACCACCGTATTGAGCCAGGATCGAACCTGCCAAGTTGGGTTCAGAAGGCCAGCGCCTCAACCGTCTGAGCCATTCAGCCCAACAAAATATTCTTTTGGAAAAGCGAGTGACTGTATAGTTGTGCTGGCCGAAGTGCCAAACTTGTAGATAAGATCCTTGCAAACAGAATCAGAATGATTGAGACCACCGTATCTCAACTGGGAGGGCATCGGACGCGAAATTAAAAGGTCATGGGTTAGGTTCTCACCGGTGTCTTTTTTGTTCAGTACTTAACATGTCTTCGGCATACACTGGGCATGACCTAATAAGCTGAAAATCTGCTTGAAATAATAATCTCTACTTGAAGCATGCCGAGAGACAGTGCGGTGTCGATTGCGATGTAAACCTACTGAGAATCAACTACAGTATTTCTCGATTACATTTACCCCTCCTACTGTGAAATAGAATCTGTATGAGTATACGTGTTAGGAATAATATTGAGAATCATTTCGGACGTAAGTATAAATATGTCGAAGTGAAGGAAGTGAAACTTAAGTGGGCAATATTGTAAGAGTATAAATCCTGGTCGAAATCAAAGACATATTATAAAGTAAATGCTTATTGCTGTTTACTGAAATTGTTATTATTTCCTCCAAACAAATTACGGTATGCCCGTACTCGACGATCCAACAATAATTACGGGCGAAGTATTAGAGACGTTGAAGAAAGTAAAAGGGTGTAAACCATGTGCTATTAGTGAAATTACTTATGAATTCTGGAAATTGATACAGTAGCCTATAACGGACAAATGCTGAGCCACTCAGCCCAGCAAAATATTCTTTTGGAAAGGCGGATGACTATAATTGTGCTGGCCCGAGGTGTCAGTTTTTCATTTTTGTTCGGTACTTTACATATCTTCGGCATATAGTGGACATGAACTGTTGTTGTTGTTGTTGTTGTTGTTGTTGTTGTTTGAGTCATCAGTCCATAGACCGTGTGATACATCCCTACATTCCACCCTCTCCTATGCTAAACTTTTCATTTCTACGTAACTGTTGAATCCTACATCTACTCTAATATGCCTGTTATATTCATACCTTGGTCTGTCCCTACCGTTCTTACCGCCTACACTTACTTCAAAAACTAGCAGAAAAAGTCCTGGGAGCCCTAAGATGTATCCTATCATTCTATCCATTTTTCTCGTCAAATTTAGCCAAATCGATCTCCTCTCACCGATTCGATTCAATATCTCTTCATTCGTGATTCGATCTATCCATCTCACCTTCAGCATTCTCCTGTAACACCACATTTCAAAAGCTTCAATCGTCTTTCCTTCTGAGCAAGTAATCGTCCACGTTTCACTTCCATAAAATGTCGCGCTCCAGACGAAAGTCTTCAGAAACATCTTTCTAATTCCTATATCAATGTTTGAAGTGAGCAAATTTCTTTTCTTAACAAAGTTCTTCCTTGCCCTTTCTAGTCTGTATTTTATGTCCTCTTTACTTCTGCCATCGCTAGTTATTTTAATACCCAAGTAACAAGATCCATCTACTTCCTTTAAGAGTTCATTTCCTAATCTAATATTTACTGCACCACCTGCCTTCGTTCGACTGCAGTCCATTTCTTTTGAGATACTAAACTAATGGTGTGGTAGTTTTCATACTTGTCAGCACCGGCTTTCTTGGTAATAGGTATAAAAGCATTCTGCCGAAAATTGGATGGCACTTCTCCTGTCTCATACATCTTACACACTAAACGGAATAGCCTTGCCATGCTGGTTTCTCCTAAGGCAGTCAGTAATTCATATGGAATGTCATCAAATCCAGGTGCCTTGTTCCTGTTTAAGTCTCTCACAGGTCTGTCAAACCCTGACCTCAAAATTGGATGTCCCATTTCATCAGCGTCAACAGCCTCTTCTTGTTTCAGAACCAAATCATCTACATCTTTACCTTGATACAACTGTTGGATATGTTCCTGCCATATTTCCGCTTTGTCTTCTTTCCCTGGAAGTGTTATTCCATATGAGCTATTAATATTCATACACCTATATTTTCTTTCTCCAAGGGTTTCCTTGATTTCCTGTATGCAGCATCCACCATATAACCATATAACCTTGAACCATATAACCTTCGACATCCGTGCACTTCTCCTTCAGCCATTCTTCCTTAGCTACCTTGCACTTTCTATCTACTTCATTCTTTTATCACCTGTATTTCTTCTGCCTTCTTCATTTCTAGAATTCTTGTATTTTCGTCGTTCATGAATCAGGTATAGTATCTCCTGAGTTACAGATTGATTCTTGGTTGATCTTTTCTTCCTTTCGAACATTTGTTCCGCAGCCCTACTGACTTCATTTTTCATGACTATCCACTCTTCCTCTATTGTGTTTCCTTCAGCCCTTTCATTTAGTCCTTGTGCAACACGTTCCTTGAAACAATCTCTAACACTCTTTTCTTTCAACTTGTCTAGATCTCATATCCTTGCATTCCTTCCTTTCTTCAATTTCTTCAACGTCAGATGGCATTTCATGACCAAAAAGTTGTGTTCAGAGTTCACGCCTGCTCCTGGGATAGTTTTGCAAACCAGCATCTGGTTTCTGAATCTCTGCCCTAATCATAATGAAGTCTATTTGATACCTTCCAGTGTCTCCAGTCTCGTCCACGTATACAGCCGCCATTTGTGGTGTTTGGACCAAATATTGGCAAGGACTAAATTATGATCATTGCAGAATTCAACCAGCCGACTTCTTCTTTCGTTCCTCTGTCCCATGACCTAACAAGCTGAAAATATATTTCAAATAATAATCTCTACTTGAAGTATGCCGAGAGATAGTGCGATGTCGATCGCGAGGTAAACCTACAAATAATGGACTATTTCTCGATTACATTTACCCTTCCTACTATAAAATAGAATCCATATGAGTTTTTTAATGCTATTTATTCGGAGCGTCGGCCTAAGATCATTTGCCCCTAGTTTGCACCATATGTTGTGAACCTGCGTGTATTTGGAAATGGCGGGAGTGTAAAGTATTGAATGTGAGGAAAATAACATTAAGGGCGACACAAACACCCATTCCCCAGGCCAGGGATATTAATCATTTACAAATAAAAGCCCCTGACCCGGCTGGGAATCGAACCCGAGGCCGCAGGATGACAGGCGGACGCGTTGCCCCCTACACCGCGGGGCCGGACATATGAGTTGCAGGACCAATAATATTTTTCCAGTCAAACCTCATGTAATTACTGACAAATTTTAAAAGCGTACAACAAACTATTGAATACTATTTGACAGCAGTGAAATAACAAAGTCCGCCTCTGCGGTGTAATGGTTAGCGTGATTAGCTGCCACCTCCGGAGGTCCGGGTTCGATTCCAGGCTCTGCCACGAAATTTGAAAAGTGGTACGAGGGCTGGAACGGGGTCCACTCAGCCTCGGGAGGTCAACTGAGTAGAGGTGTGTTCGATTCCAACCTCAGCCATCCTGGAAGTGGTTTTCCGTGGTTTCCCACTTTTCCTCCAGGCGAATGCCGGGATGGTACCTAACTTAAGGCCACGGCCGTTTCCTTCCCTCTTCCTTGCTTATCCCTTCCAATCTTCCCATCCCTCCGCCAGGCCCCTGTTCAGCATAGCAGGTGAGGCCGCCTGGGCGAGGTACTGGTCATTCTCCCCAGTTGTATCCCCCGACCAAGAGTCTGAAGCTCCGGGACACTGCCCTTTGAGGCGGTAGAGGTGGGATCCCTCGCTGAGTCCGAGGGAAAAGCCTAACCTGGAGGGTAAACAGATGATGATGATGATGATGATGATGATGATGAAATAACAAATGTAGGAACATGCAGAAGATGACCATAATCAATGTACTGTAGTCCGGTTTATGAGGAAGCACGAAAAGCATTTCCATTATCGGAGATAGCAGTAAGTGCGAAGCATCAAGGGAGCGACTGAAGACATGTTATCTTTTTCATAACAATTTGCCATCTTCCTCGTGTATATATTCCCATTGAACTTAACCCTCTATACGGGACCAGATCGATCCAAAGATTCTGAATATGGAAAATAAACTAGGTTTCAATATCGCCCGATATTGATTGAATTGTGGTAGAAAATTAGTTGAACAGAAGAATCACCACGACTATCGGCAGAAAATTAATTATCACCAGCAGCGAGTTCATGATAATAAACTTTGGCATAAATAAATAGCAGTGCAAAAGGATGTTATTACATAAATTTGCGTTCAAAATCCTTATTTCTACAGGTATATTTTAAACTAATATTTTCCTGCAGGACAATATTGGCGTTCGCTTGTAAACGAGTCGACAAATTAAGGCTATGCATATTGAAAAGGCTACACTGGCGGATTAAACCAAATTGCCTACCGGTCTAATGGTGGAATGATATAAATTGCCAACGCGTGCACTTCGTTAAACGAAACATTTCAATGCAAGTGAGTGCTCATGGCGCCAATACTTCGGGAACGAGCAGTACCACACCGCTACAAGTATATTTATATGGCAGCACACTTTTATAACATGCTGGTTAAATGCAATCGTGATTGTGGTAACGCTTTGTACTCGAAAAAATAAACGCTAATTTGTAAAGTATTATTACTCCCTTATATTTTCGTGTTTCATTGCATATTCTAACTCTGTTATGTACGGTATGTAATTTTTTTAAATCTTATTTTATTTAGTACTTTACACATAGTGTCGTAAATATACAGCCAACTTCCGGGTTCCTGTTCCCAAAATCTTGTTCCATTGTAAACAACTCTGAAAAATATTATTTTGGGAAACATTTCATGTATCCTATTTAATAATGTTATTGGTTATACGTCCCAGTAACTACTTATATGATTTTCGAGGATATTCTATGTAATACTACTTGTAAAGTGAAATATAAACGTAGCAGGGCACACCTTCCCGGCCAGTTAAACTGTGCACTTTGTCTAAGGCCATCTCTGTAAAGAAACTTGAATTGTTGTACCACAAGATACTTTAGTCTTCAACTCTTAGATGTCTCTAATATCGCTCTAATTGCTCCCTCTAGCGGAATGAACTCTAATTATTTCATAAAGGAAAGTTTATTTTTGAAGTTGGCAAACCTTAGGTTTTGAGGATTGTTTAGTTTCTGTATTAAAATTGTCAAAACTTCAGATGGTTCCTCCTTCAATTGTATTTTTTTGCTAGTTGTTTTACGTCGCACCGACACAGATAGGTCTTACGGCGACGATGGGACAGGAAAGGGCTAGCAGTGGGAAGGAAGCGGCCGTGGCCTTAATCCTTCAATTGTAATCAACCTATCAGAAACTTGTAGATATTTTCTCTATCCAATTAAAATTGGGGCGGGCTGTGTACAGGAATCCAGCCTATCAGTAAGGAGTTCTGGAAGCTTCGCCTTGAAAAGAATGTAGGAACGTATTGTCTGAATTGATTCAGTTATTGTCAGTGCGGCGTGTCCATAGGTAGGCAGGAGCGCGACCTGCGCGAGGAAGGCCCAGCGATTCAAGGTAATGACAGAATTTTCATAGATATGTGATAGATCCTGCGGATAGTGTGAGCGAAATGTTTCAACCTCTTCTATTTAATATAAATTTTTCAATTTGGTGGTTTAAATGTAGAATTTTTGGCAAGTCCGAGGATTCTGTTTTGTTCCCTACTGTAAAATATATAATGTAATGGAACAAATTGTGATTATCCGCTGTCTGTTCCCATTCAAATTGGCATGGGGTCACTATAAAAACATTTCTAAACCTCTCCATTTTTTAAACTTATTTGGCATTAACGTTTCTCATTTCGTCACACGCGGGGTAGTATAGGACTAGCCTCTCTATCTTTGGGCCATAAGCCTCCTTAGATTGAGAAGACATACATTTCAGATATCCCGGTGTTTCCTCAAGTGGAAATGTAGAACCACGGAAATTCACCTCTCTAATTGCCAGAGCTGTACTTTGAAGTCATCCTGTTTCAAGACCTCACAGGTTTGGAGTAAACTCAGTCAACGTATCGTGCAGTGCAGAGAACTGACCCCAGTCCTAGAGAGTGAGAGATTATTTTGTTAGCTCCTATCTCACGGGGCTAAATAACTCACTCACTGAAGATAACTCGCACAGTATTCATTGGGAGAGCTGTACGAATTAATCAAGGACCACTGTACATTTATGAACTCGGCTGAGATAGTGATGGTGATGAATGAACTATTTTAATAGTTGTGGAATATTCCTTAAAAGATGTTCTGTGTTTGATGAGATTAAAAGTCAATTCTCCACCGTGACCCATTCAGGTGTAATCAGATGATCAATTCGGTAGTATACTCCAGTAGGCTGGTGAACTATACCACACTATTTAATGCAGTAGGACAGAAACAGCGAGCAGAAACAGTGCTACCTTACATAAAATAACTGTGACCACTCGTGTTTCGTTCGGACACTCGCAAAATTTGCACATGATTTCTCCGAATATGTAAGTATACTTAATACACTGGCAGAACTTTACGTAAAAGAATATTGAGTTGTTCAATCACTGTAAAATTATTTGAACAGAAAATGTTTCATTATTTTGACGCTGACAATGAGCAATCATATGACAACTTCGTCACAGTGCCAGCCTATTCCTACAGGTGTACAAAATGAAATTGAATGAAATTGAAGAACTGAACCAAGGGAAATCGTGGAGGTTACCTGCCTGATATAAATTGCACTTCGGAATGCTTAAATTCGAAAATTCATTTCGGTTCACTCCTGTCACGTTACATAACTCAACGGGACGAAATTGTTGGCACCCAGGCATGCAATAAAATTTGTTGAAATTGATGACATTGATAATATCATTATTATTACTAATACAAGTAAATGTTCTAGACGAGCCAATAGGTACGTGGATTTAAACACACGATTGTAATCACGAATATAAGATCGCGTACTGACCTTTCTCAAGTTTTAATCTAAATGACCGGGTTGGTAACTGCTCGAACTTTGCTTACTGATAAGGTGCCTACGTATAAGCTTATCCCTTGTCTGCTAACCTAAGTATGGCTGTAATGCTTTTGCATGCTTGGGTGACATAAGCAGCACATGGGAATGGTATCAGAAATCTTACTAATAACTCTTTGAAGGCGACTGCTAACGTCTCATTTCAAATCATGTAAGAAAAGTTCAGGAGCTCTTGAGTAGCAAGTCTATGACCTCTAAGGCCGCGCAGAGTATCAAAAAAGAAACTAGAATTAATTAATGTAACGCAAGCTTTTGCATCCGTCGCTAAGGGTGAAATAACTTCATATGTGCCGATGACATATTTTTTCGCTCGTTACTGAGAAGTTGAGAATTTGGGACGTCTGTATGTTGGATTTAGATCGATATCTTCATATTACTTGATTTTGGCTTGGTATTTACATTGGAAATGAGCCGGCCCCATGGTGAAGGAGTAGCGTGCCTGCCCCTTACCCGGAGGCCTCGGGTTCGATTCCCGGCCAGGCCAGGGAATTTTACCTGGACCTGAGGGCTGGTTCGAGGTCCACTCAGCCTACGTGATTAGAATTGAGGAGCTATCTGACGGTCAGATAGCTGCCCCGGTTTAGGAAGCCAAGAATAACGGCCGAGAGGATTCGTCCTGCTGACCACACGACACCTCGTAATCTGCAGGCCTTCGGGCTGAGCAGCGGTCGCTTGGTAGGCCAAGGCCCTTCAAGGCCTATAGTGCCATGGGGTTTGGTTGGTTTGGTTTATTTACATTGGAAAGAGACCCATAATTTTTAGAATTATTTGACCCTCTGTGGGTGTGGAACGCAGTCGAAGAACACACCCACGGTATCCCCTGCTTGTCGTAAGAGGCGACCAAAAGGGACCACGAAGGGATGATTGTATTAAAACCATGAAACTACTTGTGATTAGTTCCATCATGCGGGGAACACCATCGGTCGCCTTTACTTGCGAGTAGTGCCACAATGTTAGGTATACAGTAGGTTTGTGAATACCAGCAGCAGAGAGTGGTTCACTGTGGGTTTCCAGTACCCATGATTAGTACCATTGTGAGAAACACCACGGGTCTGGGCGTTGCCTGTGATTAGTACCACTATATGAGCGACACCGTGGGTCTTCGTTGCTAGTGATTAAAACCCACTATATAAGGAAACCACGGGAATTCCGACGCTCGTGATTAGTACACCTAGGCGAGGAACACCATGGGTTTTCGTTGCTTGTGAATGGCGACATTATGTGAGAAACACCATAGGTCTGCGTTACCTGTACGACATACAATACTTGTGAGTAGTACCATAATATGCGGAACACCGCGCACGGGTCTACGCTACTTTTGATTAGTACCGCAACATGACAAACACTATGGTTCTAATTTACTAGCAATAAATACCATGATGAGGGGACTTTGACCTGGATTTTGGGCCCCTTTAGACGACAAGCATCCTCGATTCAGGATTGTGCTTTAGGAACAGTTCCTTGGTCAGTAATATTATCCTCCCCTCCGAACCATGTGACCATGACGCGGTGGGAAGGCTTGCGTGTCCCAATGAAGCAGATAGCCGAGCCGCAGGTACAACCATATTGGATGGTTATCTGCTGAGAGACCAGACTAAGGAATGGTTCATCGAAAGGGGGGTAGCAGCCTTTCGGAAGTTGCAAGGGCGGCAGTTTAGATGATTGGCTGATATGACCTTGTAATAATACTCAACATGGTTTAGTTGTGTTGATACTGCTGCACGGCTGAAAGCAAACTACAGCCGTAACTAACTCCCGAGGACATGCAGCTCTCTCTGTATAAATGATGTACTGATGATGGCTTCCTCCCGGGTAAAATATTCCGGAGGTAAACTAGTCCCCCATTCGGATCTCCGGGTGGGGACTACACGAGAGGGGGCGATCATCAGGAAGATGGATACTGACATTCTGGGAGTCGGAGCGTGGAATGTTAGAAGTTTGAATCGTTGTGGTAGATGGATAGACTAAAGTTAGAAGTAGCTAGTGTAAGTGAAGTACGTTGGCAGGAAGAAGAGGATTTTTGGTCAGGCGACTACCGAATTATCAACACAAAATCAAACAGAGGAAATGCAGGAGTTTGTTTAATAATGAATAAGAAAATACGGCAGCGGGTAATCTACTACGACCAGCATAGTGAAATAATTATTGTCGTCAAGATAGACACCAAACCAATGCCCACCACAATAGTGCAGGTCTATATGCCTACTAGCTCAGCGGATGATGAGGAAATCGAAAGAACATATGAGGAGGTAGAAAATTTAATACAATATGTAAAATGTGACGAGAATCTAATTGTGATGGGAGACTGGAATGCAGTGGTAGGTCGAGGAAGAGAAGGTAATATAGTAGGAGAATTTGGATTGGGA
The DNA here is from genome assembly GCF_040414725.1 of Anabrus simplex. NCBI lineage: Eukaryota > Metazoa > Arthropoda > Insecta > Orthoptera > Tettigoniidae > Anabrus > Anabrus simplex. Next base: position 391,231,371 of record NC_090266.1, on the reverse strand, counting down.
CAAAGGAACGAAAGAGGAAGTCGGCTGGTTGAATTCTGCATTGATCATAATTTAGTCCTTGTCAATACTTGGTTCAAACACCACAAACGACGACTGTATACGTTGACGAGACCTGAAGACACTGGAAGGTATCAAATAGACTCCATTATGATTAGGCAGAGATTCAGAAACCAGGTGTTGGATTGCAAAACTTTCCCAGGAGCAGAAGTGGACTCTGACCACAACTTGTTGGACATGAAATGCAATCTGAAGCTGAAGAATTTGAAGAGAGAAAAGAATGAAAAAAGATGAAATAAAAGAGCGTGAGGGACTGTTTCAAGGAACATGTTGCAAGAGAACCAAATGAAAAGGCTGAAGGAAACGCAATAGAGGAAGAGTGGATAATCATGAAAAATAAAGACAGCAGGGCTGCTGAAGAAATGTTAGGAAGGAAGAAAAGATCAGCTAAGAATCAGTGGATAACTCAGGAGATACTAGACCTGATTGATGAACTACGAAAATACAAGAATGCTAGAAATGAAGAGGGTAGAAAAAAATACAGGCGATTAAAGAATGAACTAGATAGAAAGTGCCAGGTAGCTAAGGAAGACTGGCTGAACGAGAAGTGCAAGGATGTCCAAGGTTTTATGGTCCTAGGAAAGGTAGATGCTGCATACAGGAAAATCAAGGAAACCTTTCTAGAAAGGAAATCAAGGTGTATGAATATTAAGAGCTCAGATGGAAAGCCACTTCTAGGGAAAGAAGGCAAAGCAGAAAGATGGCAGGAACATATCCAACAGTTGTATCAAGGTGAAGATGTAGATAATTTTATTCTGGAACAAGAAGAGGCTGTTGAGGCTGATGAAATGGGAGACCCAATTTTGAGGTCAGAGTTTGACAGAGCTGTGAGCGACCTAAATAGCAACAAGGCACCTGGAATTTATGACATTCCCTCTGAATTACTGACTGTCTTAGGAGAAACCAGCATGGCAAGGCTATTCCATTTAGTGTGTAAGATGTGTGAGACAGGTAAGTCCCATCCGATTTTGGGCGGAATGTTGTTATACCTGTTCCCAAGAAAGTCGGTGCTGACAGGTGTGAAAACTATCGCACCATTAGTTTAGTATCCCATGCCTGCAAAATGTTAACACGTATTATTTACAGAAGAATGGAAAAACAAGTTGAAGCTGAGTTGGGAGAAAATCAATTTGGCTTCAGAAGATATGTAGGAACACGTGAAGCAATACTGACTTTAGGTCTAATCTTAGAGGATCGAATCAAGAAGGACAAGCCCACGCACATAGCATTCGTAGATCTAGAAAAGGCATTCGATAATGTTGATTGAACCAAGCTATTTAAGATTCTGAAGGTGATTGGGAGCGGGATACCGAGAACGAAGAATTATCTATAATCTGCATAAAAATCAGTCTGCAGTGATAAGAATCGAGGGCTTTGAAAAAGAAGCAGCAATCCAGAAAGGAGTGAGGCAAGGCTGCAATTTATCCCCACTCCTTTTCAATGTTTACATAGAACAGGCAGTAAAGGAAATCAAAGAGAAATTTGGAAAGGGAATCACAATCCAAGGAGAGGAAATCAAAACCTTGAGATTTGCCGATGATATTGTTATTTTATCTGAGACTGCAGAAGATCTTGAGAAGCTGCTGAATGGTATGGACGAAGTCTTGGGTAAGGAGTACAAGATGAAGATAAATAAGTCCAAAACAAAAGTAATGGAGTGCAGTCGAACGAAAGCAGGTGATGCAGGAAATATTAAATTAGGAAATGAAGTCTTAAAGGAAGTAGATGAATATTGTTCCTTGGATAGTAAAATAACTAACGATGGCAGAAGTAAGGAGGACATAAAATGCAGACTAGCACAAGCAAAGAAGAGCTTTCTTAAGAAAATAAATTTTCTCACTTCAAACATTGATATAGGAATTAGAAATATGTTTTTGAAGACTTTCGTGTAGAGCTTGGCATTGTATGGAAGTGAAACATGGACGATAACTAGCTCAGAAAGAAAGAGAATAGAAGCATTTGAAATGTGGTGTTACAGAAGAATGCTGAAGGTGAAATGGATAGATAGAATCACAAATGAAGAGATACTGAATCGAATTGGCGAGAGGAGATTGTTCTGGCTAAATTTGATGAGAAGAAGAGATAGAATGATAGGACACATCTTAAGACACCCAGGACTTGTTCAGTTGGGTTTTGAAGGAAGTGTAGGTGGTAAGAACGGTAGGTGTAGACCAAGGTATGAATATGACAAGCAGATTAGAGCAGATGTAGGATGCAGTAGTTACGTAGAAATGAAAATGTTAGCACAGGATACGGTGGCATGGACAGCTGCATCACACCAGTCTATGGACTGATGACTTAAACAACAACATGATATTTCTAGGTCGGATCCATTGTTTGTTTTAAATTCGTATCCATCGATTCATTCTTCATCGCATTTTGTTATTCTGATCAGTGGATGTTCTTGAACTTTTAAATCGACATTACATTTCGTACCATTAGGGGCCGATGACCTAGATGTTAGGCACCTTTAAACAACAATCATCATCATCATCATCATCATATAATTATTTGTATAGACAATAATTGGCATGCCTAAGTGAATAATAATAATAACAACGAATCCATATAAATATTCAACGAAAATGTATCTACATTACAGGTATGCGTAAAACATGTAATACTTGTTTATGATAGCTGCTAAGTAAATGCAGTCAAAGAATTCACCGACTCTTTATATCGGCCGTCAAAAAACAATACAGCACAATACAAAACGTAATTCTCTAAATTTTTCATTGGAAGAAATAATAGTAGAAAAAGTAAACTACCGAGTGAGTTGGCCGTGCTCTTAGTGGCGCGCAGCTGTGAGCTTCCAGTCCGGAGGTAGTGGTTTCGAACCCCACTTTTGGCAGCCCTGAAGATGGTTTTCGGTGTTTTCCCATTTTCACATCATGAAAATGCTGGGATTGCTCCTTAATTAAGGCCATGGCCCATTGCTCTCCACTCCTAGCCCTTTCCTTCCCCATCGTTGCCGTTAGACGTCTCTGTGTCGGTGCGACGCAAAGCAACATGTAAAAAAGTAAACTTATGTCCTCGTCCTGAGGTGTTACAATACTTTACGGGCACACCCCCAGTGGAGGTGAGCTACTTGTACCATTTTAACCACTTACCAGTCCTCCTGCCATTTTAAATTTCTGGCCGTACTAGGATTTGAACCCGGGCCAAGATGGACGGCAGTGACTAGAGGTAACAGTTACTCTACATAGTAGTAATAGTAGTAGTAGTAGTTGTAGTACAGGGTCTTCCGCTCTAGATGAACTCAAACAAAATATCACGAGAGAAATTGCGGCTATCTCGGTAGATGAACTAAAGCGTATGAATGAAAATTTTCTTAGATGATGTCAGAAATATGTAGATGCAGGTGGAGGACATTTTCAACATCTTCTGTGACAAGGTGAGAAATCATTTTACTCTGATTATCCGCCATTATGCGTGCTTGTTGTTTACATGTCATTCATACGGGCGCTCTCCCGGCCCCAAGCTCAGCGAGTTGCCTTGTGCTCGTCTGACCTTCAGCTCGCCCATCTACCCGCTGAGCTCTGCCGGCCCCACTTTGATTGAAATACCCTGTAGTAGTAGTAGTGGTAGTAGTTATTTTTTTGCTAGGGGCTTTGCGTCGCGCCGACACAGATACGTCTTATGGCAACGATGGGATAGGAAAGGCCTAGGAAGTGGAAGGAAGCGGCCGTGGCCTTAATTAAGGTACAGCCCCGGCATTTGCCTGGTGTGAAAATGGGAAACCACGGAAAACCATCTTCAGGGCTGGCGACAGTGGGGCTCGAACCCACAATCTCCCGATTACTGGATACTGGCCGCACTTAAGCGACTGCAGCTATCGAGCTCGGTGTGGTAGTAGTAGGAGTAGTAGTAGTAGTAGTAAAAATACCTGCAAATTGTGTTTGAATTATCATTCTTATCATTACTGCCCCGCCCCTTCTTCTTGACAAACGTTTACGTACTCCACTGGGTATAGTATTTTGATGCTCATCTATTTACGGATGTTTGCTATTGAAGTTTCAAATGGCACCAAGTTGTGGGCTAGCAGGTATTAAAATTGCATGCTGACATTTAGAAGTGGGACACGCAAGCCATTTTGTTTGTGCAAAACAGTTCAGACTGTGCACCTGAAGATGGAAATGCCCAAAGCAAAGATTGTGCTTTGAGTGCGGCTTCTGTGCTCCTCTCAGATTACCGTTAATTGAGCACCCACCTTAACCACTTCCTCTAATATTTATGTTTGTTTTCCATGTATTTAATGGTGTAGAATTTTTCAAATTTTGTCGTAATGTTAGTTGAGTTCCTGTTACTTATTCCACCATAAGTATACTTCAGGTTTTCGGGTTGAAAATTATATTCGCTATACTAATCAAACGACGCGACAGGTTGATCAGTCTGATTTCCAACCGTAAGTTATTTGTACTACTATTTTTCAAACATCGACCTCCTTGAGGCACAAACTATCCGAAGATATATCTCCTGTTATAGTAGCTTTAGAGGAGAGATTTCGCTGAATTTCTTTTTTTTTATATTTAACGTCATTTACCACACTGAAGCTCATTAGTACAATAACACTCTTGATCCTATTTACATAGGCAGTATATTTTAGATATATTATGATACATAACTCAGTAGAGATTATTCATATTTCAAAGCAGAAATATTATCTGGGGTACTTTGTATATCTTTCATGCTTCGACAAGCTAGAACGTTTTTTTAAATACTAACTGTATTAAACCGACATCAGAGAGCTCTTGATTGCGTTTTGGGGGAGCGTTTCTTCCCTCTGTCTCTGTATGGCCCATCACAGTGAGCTACTACGTAACTCAAACTTTTGGAGCTACCTGTTCAAAGGTAACAACTTGTTTGAAGCGTGATCGTTCGTTTGGCTGCGTGCCGGCTTTTATTAAGGAAATTGCCTTAAAGGTGAGGGGTGAACCCTCTCCTCGTAGTTTCGCTGACGACTGGGTTGTAAGAAGAAACGTTATAACACTTTATTATACTACTTTCATTGATCGAGCGTCCGGCTCCTGGGATGAATGGTCAGTGTAGTGTCTTCGGTTGAGAGGGACTCGGGTTCGATTTCCGTCTGGGTCGAACATTTTAAAATGAAATAGTTAATTCCATTTGCTGGGGGACTGGGTGTTTCTACTGTCCCCAACATTCCTGAAACTCACACACCACACAAAACCCTACTCTCCAATACAATAATACGAATTATCCTACACACGGCAGATGCCACCCACCGTCCTCGGAGGGCCTGTCTTGAAAAAACTGCACATGCTAGAAATAGCCACATGAAACTGTTGTGTGATTTGGCAATGTGTTCATTTATCTAATACAGAATAGTCCGGGAAACAGCGAGTAATGTTGGTGAAAAATATATTGATATAGACGATAATTGCATCCGAATTCCACGCTATCGTGTTTTTAATAATGTTGAGAATTGTCCACAATATCGATAAACCTACTAAATACATGAGATAACGTTGTATCTATGGTGTGTGTATATTTAACCAGTTAACTGTGTACACACCGGGCGAGTTGGCCGTGCGGTTAGGGGCGTGCGGCTTTGAACTTGCATCCTGGAGATAGTGGGTTCAAACCCCACTGTCGGCGGCCCTGAAGATGGTTATCCGTGGTTTCCAATTTTCACATCAGGCAAATGCTGGGGCTGTACCATAATGAATGCCACGGCCGCTTCCTTCCCACTCCTAGGCCTTTCCTATTCCATCGTCGCCATAAGACCTCTCTGTGTCGGTGCGACGTAAAGCATATAGCAAAAAAACACTGTCCAGGTGCAATCATGACTGTAATTAGCTAAAAGTTTATAATGGTACTTGTAGTAAATAAGAGGACAAGTTATATTGCTATCTTGGAATTTCCCTTTTACGGGATGAGGAGGCTTTTACAGTTGTACAATCGAGAACTATATTTTGGGACTAAATACCACGAAAAAATCAAGGGCTGAGTGTGAAACTAATATTACTACTAAAAATGTTCTTAATTGTTTACACCAGTCGACTGTAAATTCGTTCTTCTACTTGGTAACAACTGATCTTAACTCAATTCCGAGCAGTCCGGTATATAATAAATTTCGTAACTACAAAACATGATGCTATACTCAATGTGAAATAAACGTAGTGTGTGTTAAGAATTGTTATGTGACTAGAGCTGAGACATATTTTTTGTGAAACGAACGTATGTACACAATAATATCATTATTCCACATGTCAATTAAAAACTGAGTCAAACAGATGGGAAATAAGATATGTGTTTTGATAGCAGTGAAGAAGGTAGTTAAAAAATGTAAAGGCAAAAATACTGAAATTAAATTCATATTTTTCTTCGGCTTGATGGGTGACATACACACGAATCTGAGTATATACCACCGTAAATAATAACTTTGTTTATATTTAAATAACATTCCAAGCATTATTTATAAACGCAATATCTCCTATATATGAGCCTTTTTGGTCTGAAATAAATAATACGCTACCTTCCACTCCGAAGTGAAATATCAACAAGATTGTATTCAACAATGTTGTTTTGACTCAACTGAAACGATTAAGACTTTTAGTTGCGTTACCTTTATACTAAGCTCCCGTGTTTGACTGAAAACAATGAAGTATCAACGACTAGCTCAATAATTAATAATGTTATTGGCTTTACGTCCCACCAGCTACTTTTACGCTTTTCGTAGATCCCGAGGTGCCGGAATCTAGTCCCGCAGGTATTATTTTACGTGCCAGTAAATCTACGGACACGAGGCCGACGTATTTCAGCACCTGCAAATACCACCGAACTGAGCCAGGATCGAGCACGCCAAGTTGGGCTCAGCGCCTCAACCGTCTGAGCCACTCAGAACGGCACCTGAATAATTAATTAGGAGTATGCTCTCTTGTTCAGCGGCTCAAAAAGAATTAAATATATATCACTCATGTCACCTAGTTTTCAGAGGTGTAGCAGTTGAAGGAATGATAAACTCATACCGCTATTCTTCTTATTATGATTATCATTCCTATTATTATGTTTATTATTTTACATGCGAATGGGCCACTTAGGAATGATCACGCTACCACTTCATTTCTTATTTTCCGTGTGGATTTTCCTTTGTACCCAGTACTCCTTCATGCGTTCGCTGATCTGCTTCCGTTGTTCATCTGTCCAGGCTCTTCCGGTCTTCTTAGTCTTTCAGTTGGATTGAACCCCTTTCATGTTTTTCACTGCGTTCCTAACATTTGGACCCCGAGATGTTCAGCCTTTCCATATCCTTCTTTGTTTCCATAACACATGCTGTAGTGGTCATTTTTCTCCAGAAGTAATGAAATATCTGTGGTAGATCGCTTTGCGTTAATCTTGTGCAGATGTTCGAGAAACACCCGTCTCCTTTTCTTCATGGTCTCCGAGATTCCTTCCACCTTCTTGTGAACTTCTTTGTTTCTTCGAAGATTCCATCCGATTTCAGTTTGGACAGCTCCCATGATTTTCCTAAGGAGTCGTCTCTCCAAGACCTCTAGCTTCTCCAACTTGTAGTTCAGGGACAGGCATTCACTAGTATTCACGCACTCTCTTTTGACAACGGTGTTGTAATTCTTTATTTTGGCGTTCCAAGATATGCACTTCTTATTAAAGATGTTCTTTGTCAAGCAATATGCTAACTCCATTTTTGAGATCTGATCTTCCACAGCACTGTTTCTAATCCATTCTCCTGTATGGCCTCGCCAAGATATTTGAACTTCATATCCATTCTATCCGTCCTATCTCACTTTCCAGGAATTTTGGCCCATCTTTGATGTTCGTCATTAATTTGGTCTTTCCTGCTGAGATCCTCAGTCCTGTTTGACTGGCGATTCTTTCTGGATGGTTGCGACCTCTGAACTTTCCAATAATTTACTAAAGTCGTTAGCGAAAGCCAGTTGGTTGACGTTAATCCCTCCTGATTTTCTTCCTAGACACATCGTGATTATCCCTTGAGGTTCAAATTCTGAGTTCCATATTCTCACTTTCTTTTCTATGACGGATTTGAAAATTATTATTATTATTATTATTATTATTATTATTATTATTATTATTATTATTATTATTATTATTATTATTATTATTACTAGCGAATGTACCCGTGCTTCGCTACGGTATTCTACATTGTATTCGAATATCGAAGTAAATAGTGTGCATGCAGTCAATAAGATTGTTTTAAAATTGCATGTCTCTTAGCGTTATCCGAGGAAGAGCATGGGGAGGTCCCCGTACGTTGTTTCCAATGTAAAGTGTTTGTTATGGATTTGTGAAATAACGGCAGGCTCACTGGCCTACTGCCATTCACGATCGAGTTGGGAAGTTTACATTATAATTTCAGGCCCCATTGCCTACTATGCGGACAGAATCGATTTGGAGAGTTTTCGTTAAAATGGCAGCCCCCCTTTCCTACTTCCAGACGGATTACAGTTTTTATTATAATGGCAGGCAATTATCCCACTATCACTCGAAATTGAGTTGTGCAGTTATCATTATAATGCCAGGCCCATTTTCCTACTTCCAGCCAGCTTACTGCCAGTCACACCAAGTTGGTGAGTTTCCATCAAAATAGCAGGCCACTATGCCTAATGCCAGTCACATTTTAGAAGAGGACATTTCTTTATAATGGCGGGCACCCTTGCCTACTGCCAAACACAATCGGGTAGGGGAGTTTTAAACAAAACTGCATGCTCACTTGCCTTCTGCAAGTCAAATCGAGAAGTGAACTATTCATTACAATATTGTAGACCTTCCTTACTAATGACAGTTACACAGGAGTTGGAGAAGGAACCCATTCATACTGCCAGTCAAAGTCGGTGTGGGGAGTACTGATTACAATAGCAGACCCACCCTTTCTCGATCGCTAAAAATCGACATCAGTGAATATATATAGATCGACATACGAAAGTATATGCGTGTTTACAATATTGAAGACCTTCATTTACAGATTGACTGCTACTAAACGTACGTCATATCGACAAAGGATTATACTATAAGACACGCCGGATTTAGTGGCCTAAATGGCTGGTCCTATGATATGTAATCTATTCTTGGGTCAGATTGAGTTAGAAACGTGGAACAGAATAACGTTCTTGTAAGATTATCTCACATTACATTAATTTTCGAATAATTATGTGACGGCTACATACATAGCATTTGGCTCATATATGGCTACTGGGTGGGCCAATTTTCGTGAAGAGTTTGATGATTCTGTATTTCATAGAAGTAATCGAAGGTATGAATTATGCATGTGAAAATTCCAAATTGACTTAACATCCATTAATAGAGAAAAATCAAACGTAAAAGTGATACAGATACGGCAAAAAGTCATAAGACCAAGGTTGTAGATCATTCCAAATTGAACGGAGATTGTGCAATCTGTTATGTGATAGGAATTTCCGAAGGTCTGCACCATCATAAAAATTGCCTGCATATTTCGATATTCTTCGGGGATAAAAAGTGAAAAATTTAATGATCTTGGATGTTTTCCGTTCGTTACAGTCTAAAACGTATAATTTTGTCAAATTTCAATTATCTTCTTTTTCTTCTGGTAGATTATGCCGCAATCTGGATTTTGGGCGAGGCGGGTAAAAATTAGGACTTTCAGGAAACTAAACCAAAAATTATGCAGATGGTCATTATTACCCCTTAAACGGAAAGCTGTACGAAAATTTCGCCAAAATAGTCATTGTAGAGGCACACAGTCGTTACGATTTGATTTATGTAGATAAGGAATCTGCTCCATGTAAAACACCTTTTTGGCTATGTCCGCTGGACTTAACCTGCAAAACTGACCATTCATGATATCTCCCTTATTAATCCTCCTGACGAAAAAATGCACATGAAAAAAAGGTTTAGAGGTGGAATTCCATCACGTTTGGTCGATTTCCAGTCAGGTTGGTCTTGTTCTCTATTTATTGTGGAAGAGTAAAATCACCATTTCGGTTCCCTATAAACCGCCAGTCCATTCCGGAACATGAAATGTTATTTACGTTTAAAACCTACCTTTGGACAGGTGGATGCTAAATATGAATTTTGGTTCGAATATCTTCAGTAGTTTTCAAGTTGTAAGGAATAAGCTTTACACGCACCCGCTGGTGTGTTAAGTCCGATGGGACTTGTACAAGAAAACGGTCCGTTAATGATATCTCCCTTATTAATCCTCGTATCGAAATGATGCACATGAGAAAAAAGGTTTAGAAATTAATTTCTACCGAGGCAGGTAGATTTAAATTAACGTTGGTTGTGTATATTTTGTGGAAGTGCAAAATCACACTTTCGGTTTCGTATAAACCCCCAGTCAGTTCAGGGATTTAGAAACAATATTTGCCCTAAAACCTATCAAGGACAGGTGTATTCTAAATATGAGTATTGGTGGAAATAAATCCAGTAGTTTGTAGCACTCGCGTACATACGGCGTAATTAAGGAAGAAATAATACAGTTAAGAAAGTTGAAAGTAGTAGAAAATGGATTATAATTGAGGGCAGCCGGAAAACGACAAATATGTAAATGCCAAGTTAATGTATTGGAAAATCAAATGCCCCTCAATAAATTATGCTAGTGTGAGTTATGGATATAAAAAAGCGGTAACAGAGGAGAAATTTAGGTCCATTGATTCCTAGGTAAACAAATAAGAAGAAGATGACTAATGGTGTTATTACTTAATCTATTCGAAGGCGGTTATAACATCCAACGATATTCCGCCAATATCCCGCAGATAGGCCGATTGACGCCTCTCTTGCCTTCTACCTAAGGAACAACCACGAATTTAAAAGCATGATGAGGAAAATGGCAATACGTTACTTCCCTGCTGACATGCAGTCAGAGACGTTGCCATGGAAACCTGTAGGTTCGTTGTCGGTCTGTCGGTCACTCAATGCAGAGCATGGTACCAGCAGAAAATTGTAAATTTCTCCGTCATGTAAAGAGTAAGGTAAATTACGAACATAACGAAAGTTGTTTATAATTAAGAGACGTTTCACGTACGGTAAACGAAGTTTACAGAAAATCAATAGTATAAGAGAAAATGGAGGAAAACCATTCTGGTTTTCTTATAAACCCCCGTCTATTCAAAGATTTTAAAATGATATGCATATTGAAACCTTCCCCGGGATGAGTATACTCTAAATATGAAGTTTAGTTGAGATCTATCGAGCCGTTTCCACGTGATGGTGGAAAAACCATTCTGCTTTTCGTATAAACCCCCGTCTATTCAAAGATTTTAAAATGATATGCATATCGAAACCGTCCCCGGGATGAGTATACTCTAAATATGAAGTTTGGTTGTGTTCTATCCAGCCGTTTCGACGTGATGGTGGAAAAAAGCATTCTGGTTTTCCTATAAACCCCCGTGTATTCAAAGATTATAAAATGATGTGCATATCGAAACCTTCCCCGGGAGGAGTATACTCTAAATATGAAGTTTAGTTGAGATCTATCGAGCCGTTTCGACGTGATGGTGGAAAAACCATTCTGGTTTTCCTATAAACCCCCGTCTATTCGAAGATTTTAAAATGATATGCATATCGAAACCTTCCCCGAAATGAGTATATTCTAAATATGAAATCTGGTTGAGATCTATCCAGCCGTTTCGACGTGATGGTGGAAAAACCATTCCGGTTTTCCTATAAACCCCCGGTGTATTGAAAGATTTTAAAATGATATGCATATCGAAACCTTCCCCGGGAGGAGTATACTCTAAATATGAAGTTTGGTTGAGATCTATTCAGCCGTTTCGACGTGATGGTGGAAAAACCATTCTTGTTTCCCTATAACCCCCGTGTATTCAAAGATTTGAAAATGATGTGCATATCAAAACCTTCCCGGGGAGGAGTATACTCTAAATACGAAGTTTAGTTGAGATCTATCGAGCCGTTTCGACGTGATGGTGGAAAAACCATTCTTGTCTTCCTATAAACCCCGTCTATTCAAAGATTTTAAAATGATATGCATATCGAAACCTTCCCCGGGACGAGTATACTCTAAATATGAAGTTTGGTTGAGATATATCCAGCCGTTTCGACGTGATGGTGGAAAAAACCATTCTGGTTTTCCTATAAACCCCCCGTGTATTCAAAGATTTTAAAATGATATGCATATCGAAACCTTCCCCGGGGTGAGTATACTCTAAATATGAAAATTGGTTGAGATCTATCCAGCCGTTTCGACGTGATGGTGGAAAAACCATTCTGGTTTTCCTAGAAACCCCCCGTGTATTCAAAGATTTTAAAATGATATGCATATCTAAACCTTCCCCGGGAGGAGTATACTCTAAATATGAAGTTTGGTTGAGATCTATCCAGCCGTTTCGACGTGATGGTGGAAAAACCATTCTGGTTTTCCTATAAACCCCCCGTGTATTCAAATATTTTAAAATGATATGCATATCGAAACCTTCCCCGGGAGGAGTATGCTCTAAATATGAAGTTTGGTTGAGATCTATCCAGCCGTTTCGACGTGATGGTGGAAAAACCATTCTGGTTTTCTTATAAACCCCCCGTGTATTCAAAGATTTTAAAATGATATGCGTATCTAAACCTTCCCCGGGATGAGTATACTCTAAATATGAAGTTTGGTTGAGATCTATCCAGCCGTTTCGACGTGATGGTGGAACAGACAAACAGACAAACAGACAGATACAATTTTATTTATATAGATTATTATTATTATTATTATTATTATTATTATTATTATTATTATTATTATTATTATTATTATTATTATTATTATTTATATGACATATATAGGTTTCTTCAGCTCATCCCAGTTATTTCGGAGGCACTGAAGCCACTCTTCTTCACCTTGAGTTTTGGAAGGTTATTTGGTGCCGGATATCCTTCCAGATGCGACGTGATTTTCCACGTGAAATCCACCGAGATTTGAACCTTGACCGTACAGGTGGAATGGCGCTAGCGAAGCCACTGCACTGATCACGCCCGCTATAATAATAATAATAATAATAATAATAATAATAATAATAATAATAATAATAATAATAATAATAATAATAATAATAATAATAATAATAATAGGCATGTTAGCTTTTTGCCGCTCCAGCAGTGGTCTCTACTCTATATTTTGTCCTGTGGGTTGTGTATTATCTTATGAAGGGGACATCATCAGAAGGGAAATGCTTTAGCCACCGACAGCGGTGCAGGATATCTTGTAAATTACCTTCGTCGGCGTTGTATAGTGTAAACAGGCAATATCTCGTTAGAGACAGGTCCATTATAGCCTTCATCCTCTCCCTGCTTTAACCAATATCATTTCCCTGGCGCCAATAATAAACTTCCTCCCCCAAATAACGTTGCACCTCCTGAAAATGGGAACCATATTCGTCCGTGTCGTAACAACATCCGTCCCATCCTACCAGCACTCACTCCCGTGTTGTATATAGAACCTCAAAATAGTGGCCGTATGTTTATATTAATATAGATTGAATCCAAGAAGATAAGGAAGCTGTACAAAGATGAAGTGTAAATATACAGGGAGGTTACCTGCATAAAGATAATAAATAAATAATCTCGTTCTTCCCCATAAATGATGATGTAGATTAGTCTATATTTTGATTTTCGATTATTCACCAGGAAATAGTGATTCTACAGTGGTCTAGGCATACTTTTCCAACAGGTTGACTTTGGTTTGAGGACCTGAGGTGGAGTGCAGTCAAACCACAGGAAATAATATAGAGGGCAAATAGCCCAAACAAATAACTTTTTACCACCCTAAGTGTTGTTATCTCCTATTTCTCCGCTTCAGAGTGAATGTTGAGATGGTACCGATTCCAATCACATTTACTTTATTTATAATTAACTACAAATAAACACGCCAATATAATAATAATAATAATAATAATAATAATAATAATAATAATAATAATAATAATAATAATAATAATAATAATAATAATTGCTTTACGTCCCACTAAATATTTTTACGGCTTTTAGAGACGCTAAGGTCCAGAATTTAGTCCCGCGGAAATTGTTATGGAGGGGACACGCACTGGCTGTTGTAATGCATATAAAGTCAGAAGAGTGTTCATTGAAATTAAATTTGTTTGGTAATGCAACATTATACATTAAAGTTTAACGCTTTCCTGATCCCTATCCTTTCACATCTGACCAGGCTTGTCTGGGAGGTCCAATGGCCCTTTTAAGGGCCCCTAAAATACTCTGATAGCAATAAAGCGGCCGGCGCATACTCAGTGTATGAGGCTGTCGATTCCAATATTTTGAGCACTTTATATGGAGGGAACCGACAATAAGAACAAAAAATGAAATAAAATGGCGTATGGCTTTTAGTGCCGGGAGATTCTGGGAGGGATTCGGCTCGCCAGGTGGAGGTTTTTATTTGACTCCCTTAGGCGACCTGCGCGTCGTGATGAGGATGAAATGATGATGAAGACAACACATACACCCCGTCCCCGTAGCAGGGAAATTAACTAATGATGGTTGAAATTCCCGACCCTGCCCAGTGACCAAAGGCCAGCACGCTAACCATTTAGCCATTGAGCCGGACATAACAACAAGAACAATCACAATATTCATATCCAACGGTGTCAAGCTCAGTTGGCTTCAAGTTCGGTCGTAATCCGGAGATACTAATGTATTTTGTACATCGTAAGGCTTAAATATGCAGAATTTGACAGAGCACATTACTCGATATTGGTATATCTGATGCTAATGACACATTGACATTTACCATTGAACAATTCCTTCTGATGGTAATTCTGAGTTACAGACTCCTTGAAATGTTTCAAAATTACGACACTGATAAATGTGCAATTCTTGGTGTTTTCATGTAGACAGATGATCCAGTTACATGCATTGTAATTTTCAGTATTTCCGGTGCCAAGAAATTTAGGTACATTCTCAGAAAAATATCAGAACTTCCGCATCCTGTAGCCTAGAATGTCTGAGAAGAACACCTTAAATATAGTATTTCTTCTGGAAGAAAATTAAAGTTTCCTGCACTGACACCATTTTACATATGATTGTTAATACCACGAAGATATACCTGGTCTACTTTGAGATGTTGCTGATGTTAAAATTGAGAACCAAGATGAATCAATTCAAGGTCAGGAGAATAACTGACAGATTCGAAAACTCATGTTACCCGAGTTCACACATGAACAGTCATCACACTATCGCTATGTAAGTGTAAACGTGGACGCTGGTGATCTAAGCTAGGAAATCACGAGTTAGGCAGTCTTTGAGGAAGTCTATTTAAAGTGAGTTGGTCACATTCTGTTTCACCCTTCCTGAAGCCAACAACACATGAGATAACCATGCAAGTACTGACTACATCCAATGTTGCTTAACTTAAGAGATATCACTTGATCTTGTCGTTCATTATGCCGATATGTTCAGACATGCATATCCAAACTATGAGAGAAGAAATTCAAGGTGGTGATTCTTATGAGGAAAAGAAACTGAATAGAAAGTTTCTATATTTATTCTCGAGTGAGAGGGTGTTCTACTCCTCCATTCTCAAATGAAAAAGTTGATTCCTCTACAGTCAGTTGAATAACGTATGCAACACTGAGTGGGACAAACTCGTGGTACATTTCTGACACTCTTCCGTTTCTTATATTCTAAAGAAATTGCAGGGGCATTAAATATAACATTGTAAATCTCTTTATTTCATTCATTCTTTCGTTGTTTATTTCCTGCTTTCGTTCTTCCTTTCTTTCTTCCCTCATATTTTTGTGCCATTGCATATCGCCACAAGACAGAGAATATCAAGGACATTGCGGAAGTAGATTTGCTGGCATACTAAATGACCACCTTTCAAAACAAATGGCCGCTAGCAATTGAAGTGATGACTCTGTTCACTCCTCTACATATTGATGTGGCTCAAATGGTGATACTGAAATGTTGTGTACCTCTATCTGTAGACATATGGTTCGACGTAGGTACTAACTGAGAAATCTTAATTTCGTAATTCTCAACGGATTTTCGGAAATTAATCCATGGACGTGCTGATATAGCACATTTTATAAGCCCTAATACAGTATCTAGTTAGTATTTATCTATTTCAAGTAGGAATGTAGATAGATAGACAAAATATGTTCTTGGCCTACACATTGGCGCACATGATTCAGTTCCATAATCGTCAGAGATTTTGTAAATGGTAATGATTGCATATGATCCTCAGGGAGAATGTAGTGATCAGTGTCCTGAATGTTTAACGGAAAATCTTACATAACCACCTCAGTGTTTAACTTCAAAGAACTAGAAATATAGAAACAACTAGCTGCCATCTTTGTCTTAAAAGCAGGTAGTACTGCTTATATTCATAAATATTTTACTTCTGGGAGAATGTAATGAATGTTTGATGCCAATTCGTTTGAGAGGAGTTCGTACATACAACATACTTTAGTACTACACGTAAATCATGGTTACTGCAATACTTCTACAAAATAAATACTATTTATTTACTCTTAATGGGGAAATTGAATTTCTTAAATGGATAACCAGAATTAAGGTTTTATTGATACTGAACCGTATCGTTCAAGATGTAATACATTGATGTTTAACGCAATTATAGTATTGCACCATAGGACTCGATTTACGATTGGGGCGAAGCCATGGTGGAAGATGTTGTTGGAGCAAAGTCCGCTGAGACAGGCGTGGCATCAGGTGTGAGTGAGAGAAAATATGTTAGAAAGGGTCAGGGACACTTGAATTTTGTTCGGGGAAGCCATCTTGATAAAACTTAAAGCGACAAAAAACAGGCATGCCACGGCGCAGAAATCAAGCCATATCTACTATCCCTGAGGGTTATTAGAGAAAATAAAATCTTTGTATTAATCCTCGTAATTTTTCGAACGTCATGATGTATCTTGTGTCACTAATTGATAATAAATTTAATAAAACAGCATTCGCGTGCACCGTGGGAACGAGATGACTAGCCACATAACACTCTCAAGTGTGTTTGCCAGTGAAACCCCTGGGGTAGTGTACGCTGCCACTCCCTGTAACAACTGAGAGATTTGGAGGGAGGCATCTCATTCTGCTCCAAGATTTCCTAATGTGCGGTCGTGAGTATGTCTGTTTGATCAAGAAATTGGATCATAAATTTGTATAGAACAAAGACCTAACATTTTTCAGTGCGGTCGTGAATATACTTGTTCGGCTTATAATCGCGCAATGAACTCACTGTAGAATCGTTTGATTAAACAATTCTATTCTGATACTTTACAGTGCGGTCGTGAGTAAATAATGGTATGACCAATAATAACGCCAGATGC
This sequence comes from Anabrus simplex, assembly GCF_040414725.1. Lineage (NCBI taxonomy): Eukaryota > Metazoa > Arthropoda > Insecta > Orthoptera > Tettigoniidae > Anabrus > Anabrus simplex. Next base: position 391,214,047 of record NC_090266.1, on the reverse strand, counting down.
ATAGACTTCGTCGTAGAAGCTGTAAGGGCAAACTATGTAAATTTCCAAATGTGCAGTGTAGCTAGAGATATAGATTCGAGCAGCCAATATTATTATCGCAAGACTTATATGCGTGTGCATTTGAGCACAAGAGGGTAACATTTATGTTTCAACTAACTAGGTTAACATTTCTGCCTTCCGTTAAAGTCATTCCAAACACAAGCTCGCGTGCGGTTGAGCAGTAGACAGTTATCAGTTATGGTTCGCTATACATATCGCCAATTTCTGCTTTAATGCCCATGAGAGTGGGTAGAAGCATTCCTTGTGCAACGCAATAGCCTATTTAGGCGTCTGATTGCAGTTAGGACCTGGAATCCAAATCAAGAGCTGATAGAGCACGAGACCAGCAGACGACATCACCACGAAGCCATGCAAGGAACTGAAACCATAACTGTCAACCCAGGATGACGGCAGCCTCATGATGGGCTAAATAGAGCAGCCATGTCCACAATGGAGGCGCCATGAGGTCATCAGCAATGAAATAAGTGAATAGGTGTTTTGGCATATGTTAGGGTAGTAATATTTAGCAGATTGTTTCCTTTAATGTAAATATGAGGATAATTAAGCACTTCAGGCAACTTTTTAATGAAAGTAAGATGTTGGTCGAGCCCTTTAGGCAACCTTTCTCTGTAAATATGATGTTGATTAAGCCCTTCTTGCAATTAGTTAAGTTTCACAGGACTATTGCATGTGTTGGTAGTGTTTTTAGCTTTAGCGTATATGGGTAATGATGGAGATAGGTGTAACTTAGGTTTATTATTGTGTAAATATTTCTTTTATTGCTTTATGTATGGTAGTAAGTTGTACAGTTTGTGTCCTCAAATGGAAAGTTCTCCCAACTTAAGATGTCGAATGTGAACTTAGTGTTAGTTAAAGATAGGATTGGCATGATTACATGTATCTTCATGAATTTCAGAGGACTGATATAAGTAGTGTGCATGCATTAGCAACGTTGAATCAGTGAGGATTTTCTTAATTTTTCCGGCAGAGTGCACTCGATCTGAACCAGGGACTTGGGGAAAAAGTATTATAATGGACGGATGATACTCCGTAGATTATGTGAAGAATTAACACATGGAAGTGTTTTTACTTAATGAAGTGGAACCGTGATGAGGTCAGGCTCATAGGCCTTAATGTGAATTAGAAAGAATGTTCCCGTGTGTATTATGGAGGGGGCCTGTGAGCCAAGTATATACCTGCTTTAGAAGAGCAGAAGGTTTAAAGTTTCCCATTTTGTCGAGACAGTCGAATAAAGGGTCTGGTTATATTATTTTGTCGTCCAAGACGACTTTCCCCACCCCACTCTGCCAGCGGTCAACGATACAGCACAGCACCCCGGGCGAGGGTGAAATCCGTTCTTTAAGAAGACCATCAAGTGAAATGTGTTTCTTTCCATTTAGGTTGTTTTTGATATTCACATGTGGCAGAATCTGTGACTTACCGTGTGTTGTCATATTGTATGCTTATTAGTGTTGTTTATATTTTGTTGTATTGTCGTATGTTTCGCTGATTAGGAAGTGAAGTAGCACGAAAGCTACCTAGTTGGTTGTTGTACAGTTCCATTCTGTGCCTAGTGAGCTTCGGGCTCACTATTTAACTTCTGTGATTTTGGAGGGAATAAATTTAGTCCTGGTTTCATGTACATGTGTATGTTAGGGAAATTGTAATAGTGATAGTCTATAGATCTGAGAAGTATTACTGCTCCTAACACCAACGTTATGCCAATGCGTTATGTACAAAATGCCTGCTCAAATTTATCATGATTCCTTAAGGCGAAAGCAATTGTCCTTGGACTCCATGACATATTTTTTGTTTAATTGCCACTTCATGACCTATAATTTAATTTGTAATTCATTGCCACTGTATTATGTAAATTTTGAGTTTCCTTTTTATATTTCATTTTGTGCTTTCGATTATTAAAACTCGTTTATCTTGCTTTGTTCCTCATTTACTCACACAACGACGTTGCCTGTCCGATTAGATCTTTAAAATACATTGTCCTGCATTCACATTATAATGTTTGCTCAGAGAAGATTTCATCTACATTATGAGGAACCAATATTTAGCTTCGCCAGGAGAAATGCTTGCAGGTAAAAATGATCCATATTAAGGATGGAAAAGCCAGAGGTGACTACCGTAACCATGAAATCATGAATAACGGACTGGTCATAACAAACAAATCTCATGACGACTATTTATTTTGTACTTAAACTTGGCTAACACTTTTAAGTACTGTGCTGTTTTTCAGTATGAAGATTTTCTTTGCTATAAGGACAGTATACCAGTTGTTATCAAGCCAGAGATGATTAAGTCCATGCTCTACTAGAGAAAATTGTGCTGAGTGACAAATATGATTTATTTGGAAAACAATCACGTGATTACGATTGTTTTGCACTCTTACAGACACGAACTATGCCCTATACAGTGGGATTTAGCAGCCCCTTCCAATATCGTTTGCTGCAACCCAAATGACTTTCGCATGGTTATATGGGTGCCATTCCCCTGCACGCGTACTCTATGGTACTAATATTCAGTGAGCACATTTTGCACACGATTCTGAACCCTAGCGAAATGTTAACCATCCTTTCGTAAAACATGACGCCTTGAAATCACGTAGCAACGTCCTTTTACCATGTAACTATGTTAATGTGTCGTGCAACGTGACCGGGTGTAACGAAAAGGGGAATCATTGCATAAAATTAGGTATCAATGCAGTAATTAATGTATTAAACAGCGAACCGGATGGCATATATACTCTGCTGTCGTCCTACTACCAGCATGTTTCCAGCAGTGTAGCGTAGCGGATGTGGTTAGGCGTGCATCTATCAATCGACTGAATGTGTCAGCGGCGGTTCGAATCCTGCATCATTCAAGTATTTCTGCATCGGTATTATGTTTGAATACGTAAACACAGGCCTACATTTGCCACATTCAAACAGTAGAATGGCGCTGTTATTCATCTTGTGCCCTGCGCATACTCCACTGGTTAGGGCCTGAATGTACTGTAATCCCTGCTGTCACTCGGCACGTTTTCCACAGAGGAATAAGTTGGCATGCTCCTCATTTATGGGAAAACATGACAAAACGCGTGCGAGGCACTACGTCTGTACCAGAAACGATATCCCGACAGGCGAAAAGCGGCTGCTACGACATTCCGCCGTGTTGAAAGACGCCTAAGGACAACAGAGGTGATATCCAAGCAGCCACCAGTACGCGATAGGCCCGTTACATCGGTTAGAAGAGAAGAGGCCGTTCTGGAGGCAGCTCGTAATAATCCACACATCAGAACATGGGTGACTGCACGACAGGTGAACACCAGCCGGCCGTCCTTCTGGTGAGTACTGCATGAACATAAATTTCACCCATACCATCTTGAGCTACACCAAGAGCTCCATGGGTGGGATTTCGAAGCTCGAATGGAGTTTTGTCGGTGGCTGTTAGGCAAGCTAGACAATGATGCAGCATTCGTGTCGCATATCTTTTTCTCAGACGAATCACGCTTCCACAATAATGGGAACATCAGTCGGCACAACATGCACTACATGAATCCGGACAATCCTCACTGAGTGCGACAGGCGGCCCATCAAGTACGATGGGGAGTGAATGTTGGGTGTGGAAACTTGGGAAATCGCTTGACTGGACCTTATTTGTTTGAGGGCAATTGGACGGCCCCACGCTACCTGCACTTTCTGCGGCAGGAACTGCCACTGCTGCTGGAGGATGTGCCCTTGCGCGATCGTTTGACGATGTGTTTGCAACAGGATGGAGCTCCACCACATTCGACTTTGCCCGTTTGTAACCTTCTGAATGAGGAACTTCCAGGGAAATAGATAGGACGAGGGGGCACTCTTTCTTGGCCCGCCACATCACCGGATTTAATGCCATAAGATTTCTTCTCGTGGGAACATCTGCAGAACGTCGTTTATACTCATGCACTGGAAATCCCTGACCAGCTCCGGCAACACATCACGGACGCCTGCTGAGCAAATACACCTGGAATGCTTCAGCGCTCAAGAAGGTATAATGGACACCATGCCCGAAAGTGCATAAACCAAAACGGTCAGCACATCGAGCAGTTGCTGCGATAAAATATTTTCAGGGCAGTTGTGTTTCTATTATTTCCGGTCTGTATGTGTCCGGCCTGCTAACTAATAGGCCCTTCTTAGGGCCACAAACACACTCGTTCACACACAATTTGCATGAAAGCGGGTATGGAACTTACATTGCGTGCGGTACGTATTAAACAAATATTTAAAAATATTGCAATCTTCACCCCCGACTCGAACTTTCCACCTGACATGCAAGGCCGCACCACCACGCCTTTACCAACTACACTACGGTTCCGTACAGCACAATGAGCAGCTTATAGCAAATGTTAGGTTCACTGAGGTCACAGTATCAATTTGTTGTTTCGCCGGCTTGTCAGGTTCATAGTATTTAGAAGGCGCACGCATGTTTTCCAGTGTTTAATACGAGTATAAAATCACGGTGTTCTATCACGGTAAGGCGGTAAATAACAAGATATCCGGTTGTTTTTTCTGAGCATACCGGCAGGGCAGATGTTTTCAGGACGGAATGAATATTGGGGGTTGCATTAAACTACATTGGAAGGGGCGGCTGAATCACACTATATCAATAAGTCACTAATACGGATCGCAATGGTGATGAAATTATTGAAGGGTTTCTGGCAAAAGCAACGAATGTAAAAAAATATGAAATGTTCTGTAGACACAGTAAGATATTTAAATATGGTTCTGTGTTACGGTGAAACAAGACTTAATTTTCAGATAATTGTTCTTATGAAAGAAATTGTTTGTTGAAATTTTTGACGTTGAAAGGTGATGTGTCTTCTTAAAAATCTGATATTGGTTGTTCTTACCTGAAATTGTCCTGGGAAAAAACACTATTTCTTGCATTCACTTTTATTGAGGCAGAATTTGTCCTTACACATGTATTAAGTCAATGGTAATATTATCACAGTTTATTCAACAAAAATTGATGGTAGTCTATGTTTGTGTTGCAGATATTTGGTAGCTTTTCTTACTTATTTACAACACATAGTATTGAATACGGATTAAAAATAACACAGTAATGTAATGATTCACTAGAATGTATTCACTCAGTGCATCCAACACTGCTGTAATTTTAACTAGATACATTGTGCGCTCTCTCCCAGCTGTGTGTGGAACAGTATACCTTCTGGCTTCTGCAGGAATGCACGCGAAGTTCTGCAGCGCTGCTGGTGGAAGAGAAATGGTTGATGATGATGATGCTTGTTGTTAATGGAGCCTAACATCCAGGTCATCTGTTCTTAATGGTACGAAATGAGACGAATTGAGACGAAATGTAGAGACAATTTAAAAATCCATAATTCTCCACTGACCAGAATTCGAAACCATGAAGACGAAGAATGAATGGATGGATATGAAGTTAAAACAATCAGTGGATCCGACCCGCAATGCCCCACATTCCCAGAAACTAGCGTTAAACAATAGTATTACTGACCAAATGACTGCTTCTAAAGCACAATACTGAATCGGTGATGCTTGTAGTCGAAACGGGTCCAAAATCCAGGTCATCGGCCCCTCATAATGGTACTTATCGCTAGGAAAGTAGAGCCATGGTATTTGTCATGTTGCGGTACTAATCAAAAGTAGTGTAGACTCGCGGTATTCCACACATTATAGTACTACTCACATTTAATGAAATTCGCACATGTAACACAGACCTATGGTGTTTCGCACACTGCGGCGCTATTTAGAGGCGACGCAAACCTATACAGGCAACGCAAACCTATGGTGTTCTTCACACAAGTGGACTAACCACAGGGACTCGCACAATCCCATGGTGTTCCTCACTTCATGGGTACTAATCATAGGCAAGGCAGAACCATTGTGTCGCTCATCCATGGTGTCGCTCATATAGTGGCACGAATCACAGGTACTGTAAAATGCATCCTGAGCACACACTGTTGCTACTAATCACAAACCTATTGTGTACCTAACATAGTGGTACAACGCACAAGTAAAAGGGACCCATGGTGTTCCCTGCGTGATGGTACTAATTACAAGTAGTCTCATGGTTCTAATTTGATCATCCCTTGGTGGCCCCTTTTAATCGCCTCTTACGACAAGCAGGGGATACCATGGGTGTATTCTTCGTCTGCGTCCCCCACCCACAGGGGTTTGTGTGTTTGGTCCGCGACAGGTATTTTATTTCCCTCAAGTCCGCCGGGTAGGACCCCCCCTATCCGCCACCTGGGACGCGCCACTTGGGAGTATCACCCCTCCCCCTGCTTCGCCAGCGTAGTAGGTTCGTGGAAGAGAAATGAATCCTCCATACAATGGGGTCAGTTCTATACTGTGAGGAAGCATAGTTTTCCTGCGAACGTTACACTTGTCGAAGTGGCCACAGACGTACTCTGTACCAAAATAAAGGGGCATTCATCGGATTTTTCCGTCAGTCGAAGATTTCCGAGAGTGAGAGATGGTTTTGGTGTTTTTAGGAAGTAAGGAGATACTAATGAAATGAAATGTCGTATGGCATTTAGTGCCGGGATATCCCAGGACGGGTTCGGCTCGCCAGGTGCAGGTCTTTCTATTTGACTCCCGTAGGCGACCTGCGCATCGTGATGACTATAAAATGATGATGAAGACAACACATACACCCAGCCCCCGTGCCATTGGAATTAACCAATTAAGGTTAAAATCCCTGACCCGGCCGGGAATCGAACCCGGGACCCTCTGAACCGAAGGCCAGTACACTGACCGTTCAGACAACGAGTCTGACAAGGAGGTACTGGAAGTTTTATATCATAAAGTATGTAGTGGGTCACAACGGCGACATCAAATGGAGATGGTCTGCTGCGTCAGCTACTTAAAATTTCATCCCAGTCATTTGGCACTTCTGGTGAAGTAGTTCCCTTTTTCTTCTCAATCAAACACTGTATAGCGAAAATGTTATGGTTCACAAGAAAAAACAACCAGTGTTATTTGGCTATAGTTATTCTTTTTAGAAATCCAACTGGCATTGGTCGTTTCTACAGGAAGTCCCAATATCCTATGCTTCAATGAAAGTGCTTGTGTATTTTTGCCATCAGTCCTGTGTACTTAGAATTTGTGTATGTTTCAAGTCTGCCTTACTTATTTCTTTTACGTGCCTGAACTGACGTAGATTATTGTTATATAGGAGCTAGGATCGGGAAGGATGTGTCAGTCGTCTTTATGTTAGTCCAGAGTTGAATTTCAACCTGATTCTTCACTTGAGACTGTGTGAAACCAATTCTAGTAGTTCAAACCACTTTTACATTAGTAGCAATGTCTGGAATCGAACATGGCCCAACCAAGTGTGTCAGATGCTACAGTGGACTTCTTACAGGAATATTGTACTGGAAACAGAACATTCCAATATTTTCTCTTGGGAAACACTTTTGAACGAGACCCGTTTACTTCTGAACTACTTTTACCCGTAATAATCCATGATAATTACTTCTTCCTGGCACATCGTTTATCATCCTCCTATTTTAACAATACGCTTAAAAATAATAATTCCTATTCCGTAATCATATAAGACGGTACTGATTCATTTTTAAGAAGACTACTAGTTTTACTTCGTGTATTCGATGAGGCAGTAGGCTTGACAGCACAGTATCATCCTGCGTGTAAACACACGCAATAACTGGGATTACCCCTGTCTGTCTTAGTCCATGAAGAGAGAAATCTTGAACGCAGGAGACTTAGCAGGAATGCCATCTACTTTGCCCGTGACGTGGCTTAATCTCATCGGAATATACGTGTCACGTCGAGTTAATTCAGTGGAATGGAATGCTATTTTCCTTCCGGGCGTAGTAACGTTCAACAATTTCACTACTTGATGGGACGCCACCACATAACTGTTCAAATATTGAATCTGCGATGACGTGTAAAATTAACTTTGCCTTAATGAGAAACAAATTTTTTAAACGTCACTTGACGTAGGAGTGACATGGTAATATTCAGTTAGGGAACTCCCCTAAATTAAGCGTATTTCCATCAGAAGTATTTATCCGTTCACGTGTCATCAGTGAGCTGGAGCCTGTCTGAATTACATGGCAATTCAAGTAATACTTAGCTTGCTTTAGTGGATGAGACTCATGACCTCTTGGTAGATGAAAATTTCACAGCTCCCTCTGACAGCCCAGTGGTATGAAATAATTTGTTATAACGATGGCCGTATGGTTTTTATTTAGAAGCTTGTCTTATTGTGGAATAACTTGTACTAAGATTATGAAAGAAGCACCTGCGATGATAAAAGAACAAAAATGCGTTAATTGATCTAGAACCAGCATCAGTATACAGCAATAGAAACAGAGGGCCCTAAGACAGATCTCATCAAGGAAAGTAATTCCCACTGATATAGCTGTACGTGGTAGATGAGGAATGTTTTATTGCATTTCCAATCATCCAAAATGTGGGAAAACTTAGTTGAAATAAATAAATAAATAAATAAATAAATAAATAAATAAATAAATAAATAAATAAATAAATAAATAAATAAATAAATAAATAAATAAATAAATAAATAAATAAATAAATAAATAAATAAATTCTCTTTTGTTTGTTAGCCCTGGGAGTGTCAAATATACTGAGCAAGTTGACCGTGCGGTTAGAGTCTTACAGCTGTGAGCTAACATTCGGAAGATGATGGGTTCGAATCCCATCGTCGGCGGCCTTGATAATCTTTTTCCGTCCTTTCCCATTTTCACACCAATCAAATTCCTTGGCTGTACCGTAATTAATGCCACGGCCGCTGCCTTCCCATTCCTTCCATTTTCCCATACCTTCATCGCCGAAAACATTCTATGTGTTATTGCGACGTTAAGCAAGTAGCAAAAAATGTCAAATATGATCTAATCGTATCGTTAGTATCCATAACATTGCTCCCTTTTTTACATGTTACGGAGTATTGTACCTGTGACATGATAAATTAGGCGGTTACATCAATTGGACACTTTGGACATTCGATCTTGTAGACCTTGGAACAGGATATGAATATTCTCTGAAGCACTATCCACGACAAAGGTTGATACGCGATGTCGTCCACTCGTAATCAACGTGAGGAGGAAATCGTCGTTGCGCCTAGAAGAACCGCTCTGTGATATATTTCAGCTTTGAACTTTGACCAAAAAGCTTCTGTCATCTATTGCATGACGTCCGTCAGCGAATTTTAGTTCTAAGTGATAAATGTGCGGCGAGTCAGTATTTATCCGACAATGTTGTCATGCATGAAAACCATCCCAAGCAACGACTCAGTTCAGGTTGTTGGAGAGACCTTAACGAATACCATAATGTTCAGACATTTAGGATCTCACCTACAGACTGATGGTGGGATACGTGATGAAGTGCGAAGTAGGATAAGGGCAACATGGATGAGATGAAGGGAAGTCACACGCGTACTCTGCGACAGAAGGATGCCACTACATCTGAAGTCCAAAATATACCTCATGGTAGTACGTTCTGTTGCTTTATACGATGTTGAACGTCGACAAGCAGACAAAGTTACAGAGCGCCCATTACACACCATGGAAATGCGCATGCTCCGTTAGTCGATGGGCATCACACTCCTGCACCATGTCAAAAACGACACCATCCGCCAGCAAGTGGGCATTGCACCAATCACAGCGAAGGCAAGGAAAAACTTTTCCAATGGTATGGTCACGTCCTGCGTGCAGCACCTGGAATAGTTGCCAATTTCTCCTTCGAAATTAACGAGCAACGACCACGAGGACGTCCAAAGCAGTTCTGGTATAACACAGTGAATGCTGATGTGAAGACTCTGTACTTAAGATCACATGATGCCCAAGACCGGGCAAAATGGCGAGCCAAGATTAGAACAGCGGATATGCGGGAACACGCTAGGGAGAAGAATAATAATAAGAAACTGAAGATTGTCATATCATGGTACTTCGAGGCGAAGCGACGAAATACAGATTTGTTTGATGAAATCTTATGTTAATATACATAATATACGCATGGAGAAACTAAAACATACCTTACAATGTTTGAAAAGTTGTCTTCCTGTTAGGAATATGTATTGCTTTTAAAATATATAAAGGTGTGCATTTGTTTGTAAAATAAACCTTCAGTTTCAGAATAGAGAAAGAACTGGCACTTATACCACATATTTTTGAAGATATCGCAAAATATAACGAGTATGCATTTTTAGATTAAATAGCTTGGCAACTTTTGTACGAAATCTAAAAGATCGGATGACACTCGAAGGACTAATACGTCATGCCAGAGTCTGATGTTAGCCAAAATTACGAAGGAAGAGGCTTCCGAAATCCGTAACCTCGGCACTATGTAATGTAAAATGTTCAGCTCTTGGAGACAGTGCGACGATTTCCGTACAAATTCTCTACCAAAACTGTCTTATCTCCTATTCCCATGATTGCTCCCAAAACTTATTTCTTACTTCATTAATATGAATTATAGCCAGTTTTAAAATTATTATAAGTGTTTTAGTACCAGGAATATTAGATGTTTTTCTACAGGCTAACACACAGGTGTAATTGGAATCGAGTATTGATATAATATACACTCACTGGCCAACAAACCTGCGCTCCATGAAGGAGTCATCGCAGGAACACCTAACAGGGTATAGGCACAACTAAGCAAGTGGCTGTGTGGTTTGGGTCACGTAGCTATCAGCTTGTATTCGGGAGATAGTGGATTCGAACCCCAATGTTCGCAGCCCCGAAAATGGTCTTTCGTAGTTTCACATTTTCATAGCAGGCGAATGCTGGAGCTGCATATTAATTACAGTCATAGTCACTTCCTTCCCACTACTAGCCCTTTCCTATCATCGCCATAAGACCTATTTGTGTTGGTGAGACGTAAAGGCAGATTGTACAGGTACAGGAGCAGGACATACAAAAGATCGGCATATCGTGCCATATCGAGCATTTATTGAAAGGCAACGAACACTAGCATGATGCACGTATTACGGTGTTAGACCACTCGTAGTATGGAAACGGTCAGGTATGGAGGCATACATACGATGGATGCTCTCCTGGGGAATATCCTGCCACAGATGCTGCAACTGACCCTCCATAATCTTCCGTAGGTACCGCTGTCCGAAGTAGTCGTCCATGCTTGTCCCATACTTTCTCAATGGGCGAGAGGTCTAGAGATTTCGTTGGCCAAGGAAACATGTTGAAATCACAAGAGCTTACCAGAGATACTTGTGCTGTGTGAGGCCGGGCTTTATGTTGCTGAAAAATGTTGTTGTGGAGCCGCATGCACAGTCGCAGAATTTCCTAGGAGTATCGCAGTTTCACCAAAGTTCCTTCAGTCCCCACCATTGCGGCAGAAATCGTAGAAAATATCAGCCCACACAGTGCACCTTTCGTTGGGACAGTGCGCCGATCTACAATGAAGCGTGGATCACAAGACGTCTCTTGACCCGAATCCCGCGGTCGTATGTATACAGACAGAACCGTGAATCGTCGTTGAACATCACTCGTTACCAATCTACAAGCTGTCATTCTGCCCTTCTTTGGTTCCTTAAATCTTGCTCGGTGATTCACAAGACGTAATGGTAAACGTCATGTCACTTCGACGACATATCCTGCTGTGCTAGACGTTTGGATGTGGTACTGATGAAAACAGGCGTATCCCCAGCTGCCGTGACATGTCTCTCGATGGTACGCAGGGACGGCCATGGACTGCTTACTGCTTGTCGCACGATGAGACGATCCTCCGTACCAGAGGTCCATCGAACCGACCCTTCTCGAAGCGTGTGAGTACCCTCACGTTCCCACTGTATCAAACACCAATGCCGAGTGTTGTCAGAATGGTTCTAGTATCAATCAATGTACCGAAGCATCTAACCAGCTTCTGAGTCCGAAGATGCGGCCTCGCTTAAATTCATATACAGTAGCTGGTGAAAGGCTTGCCAAATGTGCCATCGGGGCATGCTGCTTGTTCGCTGAACTTAGATCTGCATTTATGAATGGGGTAGGAAAATCTACGGTCCCTAGAAGCATTTCCGCGCAATTAACCAGCATTAAAATGAAATGGAACACATGTCAACCTATGACGATACTCTGTGGCAATCTTCGACTTACTCTCACGATTCATTCATGGTGCGGATTTCATTTTGTGAATTAGTGAATATAAGTAATTCTGCTATAATTCGCAGACAAGTGCAGCTTATTTGGTTCAACTACACGGGTTTTAATTTGGACATTAGTATCTCCTATTCCTACGATCGGTCATCCTTTGAAGGGTTTTCATGAACAACTTCAAGAAATAAGTCTTGCGTAGGTCGTGACCACTTCCATATCAAATCCCTGTCCAAGCTTTCCCATCTCTCATTCTCAAGATACCTACTGAGGAGTAACTCGCAAGATAGTACAAGCTTCCCCCGTGTTTTACGGCTGATAATTCAGTAAGTCGACCATAGTGGTGCAGATTGTTAGTCGTTTCTTTCTATTCCTTTGGTATTGGGTTAAATCCTGACTGATATCAGCAAGATTTGTGGGTTTTTTAATATTAAAAACCCGCGTCATTGGCTTCCAACACGTGGAACAATGCCTGTGAAAGAAAACATCGGTCAATCGAGCTTCAATACGTAACAAGTGAACAACATTATAAAATTAACATTGCAATGGTCATTTTCCCTTAAGCTCTTACTGGTACAGATCTGAGAATAGTCATCCTGTATTCCAGGGGTTATCCTTCTCGATCCTTTGTGTTTGTACGGATTTATACCTTGGACAAAAACTTCCAGTCAACTAATTAAGGAATTTATCGACATTCTGGTGCTAGAATAATTTTGAGGATCGTCTCGTTACATCTAACAGAGACCATGGACGTGTCATGTTGAAAGCGAGCATCTCCAACAGACTGCTTGAACTGAAGAAATAATCTATCTTATCTATCTAACTCACAAAAGTCACTAGTATGAAGTTCTAATTATAACATAAATTACTGAACCCTAAGGAATAAAATGTATTCGTATATTGCTGAATGTTCCATGAAACAGGTGTTGTTATGCTGGAACACAATTCGTAATGCGGTCTCATTACAGCCGATTTCATCAAAGTTGGTTAAAATTTTAATAAGGGTTAGTTCATATTTGAACAAGATAACGTGTCATTATATCACAACCAGTTTACACATGAGTTACTGATAACACCAAATTAAAAACCTAGCTAGTAGAAAGAGTCAGCGAGAACAAGTGACCTTCATATCTCCTTCTGTATTATTTATAATAAACGTATTCTGAACTAACTGCACGAGGAATTTAATTATAAATAAATATTGAAAGGACAGTTGTCTCATAATTGAAAGTGAAAGTTATTTAATTTCTTCCTGTGTTGAATTTGAGAACAATGTGCAAAGCATAATTTTACGATTCTAGTTACTTGCTGCACTCAATTTCTATCAACTAATAAACACACCATCAGAAACATGTTAAATACTTGTAAACCAGATATTTATATACAAGATGGCTACATTGCATTATGTGGACGAGTCGATGCATATATCGACAGATTCTTGAATAATGTAGATTCGTTCATTGATGGCGTCGACTGTTTGAACGAGGGAACCTGAACAGGAAATAATATGTTCCTCTTTATGTAATTAAACTAAAAATAAGGAAATTCGATATATTACGGAATAAAATATTGTACTTGATGTGGTGAAGGGGTTTCACGTATTCATTTCCATTCATGCGTAAGAAAAATTCTATTTCGTCCCTTGTAAACAACTGTTACTCACATTATGTCAACTGAAGGCCATGGAAGCTACATCATTACCGATCCAAGTTCGGAATACTACCACTGTCTGTAGCCGTCCTGAGTGTGGTGTGCCAGATATATTGAAAATAAGTTCTAGTATCATAAATAATTTTGCCCTTGTTGAGTAGATCAGTGAGAAACCGCTCTTAATTGACTTAGTAATACGTTCACGAGCCACATTCTAAAGGAAAATTACAACTTTCTAGTACCTCTCTAGAAACACAACAACGAGCAGTGAGTGTAAAATAATGACACGAGTGATTGGGCCCATATCTGTTTCTATATGAATACTAGACGCTGAATAATCGAACAGAGTCTACAAAATAATTGCATATACACATACATACAAGAGGCTACCTGGCCGAGGCAGTAAAAGCATGCACGGTTCATCCGGGAGGATGTGGGTACGATTCCCCGTCATGAAGTCCAAAATTAAAGAAACTGTATTTCCACATCCATAAGTGCACATGCCCTGCGGTTCACTCAGCCTACACGAAAAATAAGTACCAGGTTAATTCCTGGTGGTGAAGTCGACCGGGCGTACAGCTACCCACGCTACTCCTTCAAATGTCGAGGTTACGGAGAGTGGGAGCTTTTTACCTTACACACCTCCCACGGCTTCAATAACCTGTACGAAGATAATAATAGCGTGTGTTCTACGTGTATATGTCTTTCGAGTTGACGCCATACAGGCGACTTGCGCTTCTGTGGGCATGGGTCCCTAGCTAAGATGTATTCTAATGCTGAAGGCAGGACGAATACCCAGGCCTCGAGCCGTAGGAATTAACTAATCCAAGTTAAAATCTCTGACCTGTCCGCAAATTGAACCCGGGACCCCTTGTACCAAATGCCAGCATGCCAACCATTTAGCCATGAAGCCGAACTGTACGGATATGACTTTGCTTTTTGTTGCATACATACATACATACATACATACATACATACTCATACGCTTGTGCTTCACTTCTAACAACTACGGCATACTCTCGCAATTTTCAAACAAACTACATTCACAAACTTCATAAGAATTTAAATTGAAGGAATCACGTGATAGAGGGACAGAACATATTCCGAATACATGATAAACGAAACAATTTGCTTAAATCAGTAAGAAAAACAGTTCTATGGGAAAATAATGTAATATTACAGCATATAGGTTATTTACAACAGCGGTACTCGATATGTGACTGTAGTATTGCGCAGTTAGTGAGACAAAAAAGTTAATAAATCAAAACACGAATGTCATTGTCAAAGTTAATGAATACATATTGGCTTTACCATTTCCCCTTCAAATCATAAAATATAAATATTAACAAAGCGTAATGGATGCTTTGGAGAAACACACTAAGCTTTTAAGTGAATTATTGTATTTGTGACCGTATTAATCTCTGCTTTGTGATATTTACATCTTGGTGGCTGATGTTAGCTGTGTTCATATTCTGGTTATCTATCCTATACACTTACATTCACTTAAAAATTACTGTCTGATAAAAAAAGTATGCTGAACACTTGTTGCAGTAATTCACAACAGTATAGCATCATTGTGATCAGTATATTGTAACATTAAGTATGGTATTTTTCGTCGAATTCCATGGATGAAGGTTGGAATTATCATGCATAGTTGTAATATACAAAAGCTTACTGAACCCTTGAACTTACCATTCCATCGTTGGTCGGCCACGGCTGCTACAGTAGAACAATCTAGAACTCTTAAATCATGGGTCGTTACGGGAATAAATTCGGTCACGATCTTAACCAAACGATGGGGTTCAGAAGAGAGCCTAACTACTTGAAATGAGGAGCAAAATGTGCTTACTAACTTTTATTAAATTGAAATAGCACGATAACATTATTAATTTAATATGCGTTCTTGAAAACAATTTTTTATATAAATTATTGATTTTTGAATGTTTCAAACACAGTCACATTACATAGCGTTGATTTGTTTCTTACAATATCGAAGAGTTGCTTCGGAGAAGTTAATATATTAGTGGACAGCGAAACTGAAAAACTGAAAAAGGGAAGACCTGAAAACCGGGCACCTATTATTCCAAACGAGAACTGAGAGTTAATCCACACGATCCGTGGAAAATCTGACTTTCAACAAGTAGAACGCCTGATTTTCTCTCAATTAAGCTTATCCACCAGTCGAATACCCTTTACGGATACGGAACACCCGCCGAATGGACCCTTAATCGAACCAAACTGACTGTCAGTTGCTTTGGATAGGTTGCGAAATATTATGGGAAAGCATGGTGTTCACTACGAGTTAACAGCATCATTCACAATTGAAATAAAATTCCACCATGTATTTGTCATTCATGACACCCTTAAGTGATAAGGTAATCCCGATGCTAAATGTGCATCACCCAAAACAGCTGTTCGGAAGGAACCAACAACAACATGATCCGTGAGGATCTTACGTTATGTCGTTCTAAAGGAACAAAACTGCGAAATGCAGGAAACACTTATTCATCATGCGTTTAGAAGAAATGCCAAACACTGAAGTTAATTAAAAAGTGGAAAGTCACTTGAAAAGTATTATTATCGAACCGATTTTCAGGTTAGAAATGGTTTGTTACGCTAAATAAAATTACCAGTCCACGTTAGAAATTATTACAACTTTAAGGAATTCTTTCCCTTGGAAAAAAACAATGCTACCAGTACAGATCTATCTATTTATTGTCTGTCCCAACACACTACTTATAAAGTGATTACTTAATTACTTCAACTATGAATAAAATGAAAGCACGACAAGATTGAAAATAAAATATTGTTACTGGCTGACGAATCGAAACCGCATTCGCAACTCAAGTCTCACACTAATACGCTGAGTGTCAAATGCACACTATCAAACGAAACGGACGTCAATACGATAAAACAATAAAGTCCGTAAAATAAATTAACATCTCGAAGTCATTAAAGCTCAACACGCGCGGAGAATTACAGTAAAGATATTTAATCTAGATCGGGTTGATATCCAACATTTGGGCAACCCTCACTCACTAGCGGTCCCGTTATCTCAAGGAGAGCTACGAATTGACCCTCTTCATAAATCATATCATACTGTAGATGCTATCTTCGTCCAGGCCACTTCAACAAAACAAACAAAAGAAACATCTAATCTGAGACTTGAGTGTGTACAGCTGCCATCCCAGACCTATCGTCGGGCTCACTTGAAATCTGTACATCCTAACACTAATCGCTATGTACATGATACCTTCCAAATTCTATCGTCGGGCGTGAACTAGGACGTCTCATCATCAGTGACTCCAAGGATAACATGTGACGTCCTAAATCTATCGTCGGGCGTCAAAGTGGGTCGTACTACGCCTCCCTTAACATATCAGGCGAACTAGCAATTTCAAACAACTCCGACATTCAATACTAAACCTGGTCAGACAAATAACGCACAACGGAACCACGTCTCTTACTAGCAAACGAATGCAAGTCAAAAAATACAGTAAGTCTCTACCTCGTTACAATACGTGAACTCAAAAATAAATATACGTGACGAACAAATCTCCACCTCAAACACAATCTCAGCCTGTGCACTGAAGTTTTAGGGAAGCAATGATAATTCCCAACACACGTTTACCATTGTGGATGCCTTCAAAATAATAATCATCACTACCGCATTCGAAACTCTCAAATCGCCTATCGTCAATTCCAACTATTTATATCAA
This sequence comes from Anabrus simplex, assembly GCF_040414725.1. Classification (NCBI taxonomy): domain Eukaryota; kingdom Metazoa; phylum Arthropoda; class Insecta; order Orthoptera; family Tettigoniidae; genus Anabrus; species Anabrus simplex. The sequence goes on along the minus strand of NC_090266.1, from coordinate 391,196,536 downwards.
TGACCTATCCAGTGAACAAATTCAATACACCCCAACCGTGTGTCCAAAGTGCTCTTTTATCCTTGAGGTCGCATTATCTTACTATTCATACGGGCTTTAAGTAACAAATCGCTGGACATTTACTACAAAGATTTTAACCTTTTACTAGAGTCGTTTTCACTTGGGATCTTACTAGAAATCTACGGTGCTTCACACAGTAGTCGTCTGAAATTCGGATTGGTAGCGGAAAACAATACAGCCTGCCTCAACACAGCCTGTTTCCTAACTACTTCCTCTGCAAAAATATAGCCTGTCTCAAACTCATTCTCCTCGCTTTATTCCAGCGGTATCACTTAAAATCCAGGCTTCATTTCATCCATCTCTCTCATCTCCACATACATATAAATTCGTCGCTCTCAATCCCCTTTTCTTATATTTCCAATACCCCCTTTCATAATTCAATCCCCTGGTGAAAACAACAACCACTATAAAACACGTCTCTTACTTTACTGTTATTTCGACTTTCGGACCTCGAGAATCCAAGAACACACCGCGATTTTTCGTATCATTGATATACACGATGTCTCAAAATTTTTCTTTCCATGAATAACTGTAACTCTATCAAATTTCACTGAAATTATCTAAATATGCCTGCGATCCTTGTAAAAATACACTGGTTAAATGCACTTTTAACATAGAAAAAAAATGTTTATCCCGCGGTAGACATTATTATTATTATTATTATTATTATTATTATTATTATTATTATTATTATTATTATTATTATTATTATTAACAAACATTTCCGAACTCAACTGATATTTGAAATTTAGATATTCGCCACGACTAATTTACACTTATAACTTTCCAAAAATCCACGCTTTGGACAATATCTCATCGAACATTAACACCAAATTTTAAACGTCGCATTTTACCGTTTCTTGACATGAAATTTACACACTGAAATTTTCACACGCTGACCAAAAATTACAACACCTTTCGCCTGATAATTACAAATATCAACCCGACAATCATCTTGAAAAATTTGTTGGGACAGACCAATAAAACTAACTACAACATAATATAAATATAGACAGACCTGCACATGGCGTCATTCCCAGCATTCTGGTTACATCGTCACCAGCAGACCTCGTGCTTAGCCGTACATTTTCACAGATACGATTATCATTTCCAACATCTCACTCTTACAAACACTACCCTTCTCACACACGATATTAAAATTACCACATAAATCACGCACTTTTCTCTGTAACTTGCACCACGAACTTCCCTCGTTCTGCAGTCGGCTGCGACTGTCTGGTTCGTTCCCAGAGTTGTCTCTCTCCGTTACTCCAATAAAACAGGTGTTCAACAGATAAAGGGAGCAGAACTACTCTGAATAGCTTCCCCAACCCTCTTCACTTTCAAACGTACATGAGATGATATAAATAAAATCTGCTGTGTATATTTTAACCAACGCCTACACTTTCCTAGTTCGTCGGCAAACGTTCAGAACTTTTCCAATCACCTTCCTATTCTTAACCGAGTATGTGGACCTTAGCCACGGACATGTATTTAGTTATTTGTCGATTAATCTGGCGCGAATTTCCAATGACGACGGGCACAAGCTCCCGCGGCTTCAAGTTCCAGATCGACACTCAAAAATATACGGTGGGGGGTTTCTTTTGTAATCTCAGAAGGGACGCTATCCCCACTATTAAGCTTGATTGTGTAATCTGCCAGTATTGCGTCCAATAGACCGATTTTGATGAGACTTGTCCCAGACTTCCGGACAGGCTTGCACTTATTTTAGATGTTAATCTTATAATTTTACCACATTCACAACAAGGGAAATAAATTATTTCTGGCCGTGCGTTTCGCGCGTTTTCTTCATCCCCTGACCTTGGCACGTGTAGCTGGTTCACTGATCTGACGCTAACATGTACTTAGGCTTAACTGCATTTATGTTTTTCCCTGGGGGCTCTGTCTTCACGTAGGGTGTACGAATAATTTTACTTATTTATTTCTTTATTTACTGTGTTGCCAAAATCCCTCGTTGTATAGAATTCCATGAATTTAAAGAATTGTCGGGCACTCGAGTTCCGCCGAGGTGTCCCGGTATTTCACGAGCTTGCCGTGAGTGAGATCCTTCCCACGCGACATCGGGGCTCTTAGGAGCGCAACATGGCTGCCCTCAAACATAAAAGTAGCTTCTTCATACCAAATAAATATTGAGGAAAAAAAAAGATTTTTCTCACCGTAGAATTATGGGTTCAATACAATGTAGCATGTTTCGATTCTTGTGAAAATCAGGTGCTATTACATGTAAATCCATCACAAAATGAGCTCTTAATACACTAAAATGCGCTGCCATCGAAAAAATAGACAGTCAGCGTAATGATTAAGAGATTAGTTGAGATGAGGAGTGTCCCCAGGCAGTGTTAGTGATTCTTCATGTTTCCTTCTATATTATTCCCGTTCACGCATAATTCTATCTCTTCATTCCATATATTTTTGTGTCCTTGGTACGCCTGAGCTTCACTCAACGGCAGCAAAACATCGATCTACAGGACGTCCTGGTCCTGGCAGACGACGGGTATATCGCTCACATGATTCTTAAATTGGAATGATTCAATCACTCTATGTGAGGTCTCCACATACACAAGGAGCACAACCGTAAAATTTTAACATAGCATGGTGCTCCCTGTTTAATAAAATACTATTGAATAAAAAAGGAATACAACGTGGATGGAAAAAATACTTCATTCATATCATAACACAACGGATATTTCTATTGATTTTATTAGATTGCTGATGCTAATTGAATGCTATAGTACGAGTTCACGATCCATCGTCAACAGTGAGGTCTAGCCCTAAAACGATGATGGCTGACTGTCTAGTGACGTTCTCAAATCTGAATTCCTTACTGATGTGTAATTTCTCAAGCAAAACTTTCTTAACTCATATAATACCAATTCATCAAATTAAAATACAAATTCTGAAGGCAAAAGAACACATCCCTAACTTGGCGTTAATTTTATGTTATTGTTTACATTTAATCTGGTTCATAATTCAGTCTTGATTTCTTTGTTCATGTTTTTTACGAATTCGTGACATTTTTCGCATTATTTCTCTATTAAATTGCCAAAATTCATACACATATTTCGGCATATTTGCATGTTTTGTTTGTTCCGAAGTATAATGTGTCCATAAGAAATAAAGATGATTTTTAACATTTGAAATCGAATGGCTTTTTATAGTGCATATAAATGCATTTATACGGAATACGCCCAAATTCTTGACATACGTGCATACAAATGCATAATTGCAATTTTTATTATTATTTTGTATATAACAACGTATAATATTGATATTCAAATCGGTACAATAATGCAAAGAAATTAATATACAGACATTTCGTTCGCCACCGGAAGACCTTAAGATGCAATGGTGTTGTTGACAGTCGACAATATTAACAAGGGCTTGACACTGGGTTTCGTTGGTGGCGTTTTGGTATTCAGTTCGGATGTTGGAGTAAGAGAAAAATAATGTTCTACGAGACCTGAAGTAACAAAGAAGAGAGATCCTTTCTCGATTCTTGGTAGGAACCAACATACTCGCCCCAAAAATATTTTTATTTAGAAGAATTAAAACAGAAATAGCGTGATAAAAAATAATGGTACCATTTGCTTTGTTCCTATGGTATTGTCATTAGCAAGACCTAACTAGTCCAGACCGATATTTTGTAGCTCTAAACTACCTTTACTGTTCACTTTTCGTGTTATACAGTATCTGTGGATAATGCGCCGACGTTGAGAAGCCTATTTATTGTATTGCGAGCTCGCCGGAGCCGCGATATGTTGGATCTGTAACTTATGTTTTCATTCCTTCGTTGTATGAAGACCAGTAACCACTAGGAAACATGTCAAAGGGAAAATCCACTATAAGTATTCTGCTTCAGCAGTTTATATTTGGAAACCAACGTTATACATAGAGAAAAACAATTATTTTTCAGAGTATGCAATAATTCACATATGAGTGCATAAATGGCTGTTTCTAGTGGTTAAATTCATGCATATTTTACAGGTTTTAGAGCACACAAATTCGCCCAATACATATTAGGATATTTAGAGTTTGTGGTAATGATGTTAAGTGACGTTGGAGCAAGACAGTGTTGTGATTCATCATGCCTGTTCTCTAGTTACAGTTGGAATGATTGTCGTATTCTTCATCAATCTACTCATAAGTTATGATAATAATTAGCTGGGTCAGAAGGATTTCAGATCGATATGTCTTATACAGAATATTGGAACGCAATCAAGGCTACGTCTTTATTTGTTCGTCACATGATTTACTATCTAGAATTTGGGATACTATACTGTGGCATACTCTTCAAGCCTTGCGATGTGGAGACCGGGGCATGGTCATTCAGCAATCTTTTACCCCACTAAACCACTTTATGCGAGTGTTAATGTTTTAATTTTTGTGTTGTAAATATAGTAATTTGAATTATTGTTAGAGTTTCCTAAATGAGATTGATACTAGGTTTATAGGACACCGTTATTTTATCATAATTATTGATACCATTAGAAATCTCATGTTTCCACGTTACGTTATTTGTAAGGAATTTTATACGTGATTGCGAGTGATTCCGTGTTTATTTAACAAGTGAACTATTTCTTTTATTGTCTCCTAATTCACGTAGTACCGGTAATGTCTTAGGTAGGGACCTCTCGGATCACAGTGTCACGATCTATGATTTGGTTCAAGTTCCGACTTGAATATCAGTACGTTTCTGAGTCATACTTAACTGAATGGACTTAAATGAATTATTGTTTGACATTTTGGGATTTAAAGAAATTCCTTTTTTTATAACAGAATTGACATCACTGTTTACTTTGGTAACGTCGGTTAAAATTAATTCAATTTATTAAAAATCATAATGTTCGTGTGAATAAAGATTTACTCATGTTATGAAAGGTTATACACGCTAATCTCAATATGTTTACGTATGTATAGTTATTTTGTATAAATATAACGATCATTTACACAATCAGCCACATCCTGGCTAGAGGATCACATGTCTTTATATATATAAGTCATTGTAAGTATGTATATATTACATCTCCTCTTAAACCACTAGAGCGATTTCAAACAACTTGGTGCACTTATGACTTGCTATCAGGAAGCAAATTGCGTGGGAGTTGGAAGGGATGAGATATAAAAATAATCAAAAATAGTAATAGTAATATTTGTTGACATTTGATACAAGCAATAAAAATAGGGAGACTGATATTCAGTTTTACACATACAGTAACAGAACCGTATTAAAATTGAAGTAAAAGGAAAAAAGGGAAACTTTTTGTACCTCCACTCCATCCAGAAAAAAGTTATCTAAAGTACTGTAGATGAAGGCAGCAGTTATTGACTTATAATTAACTAACCACTGGGAGAGTTGGCTGTGTGGTTAGGGGCGTGCAGCTGTGAGCTTGCATCCGGGAGATAGTGGGTTCTAACCGCACTGTCGACTTCCCTGGAGATGGTCTCCCGTGGTTTCCCATTTTCACACAAGACAAATGTTGGGGCTGTACCTTAATTAAGGCCACGGCCTCTTCCTTGCCATTCCTAGGCCTTTCCTTTCTGATCGTCACCATAAGACCTATCTGTGTCGGTGCGACGTAAAGCAAAGCTGCTACGTACACCTATGGACATGTGACCATGACGTCATTGTTCTCGAAAACGCTGGCTCTCTCTCTCATCTATACTTCTAGATTCTTCCATCGTGCTATATAACCCGGGCTCCACACGTCAGTCTCGCATTGTTACGGAGTGTTGGAGCACCGAAGACCTGTGTGCCATCTTGGCCTATTTACTTCAGACAGCTTGGTGAGCAAGAAAAATCATAATGTTATTTGGACTTTAGAATTTTCCTTGGCCCATCTGGCCTCATTTCCTTTCTTTATATGTGACTTCTTATGCACTTTTTCGTTTAGCCAGCCAGTGTCAGTGTTAACATTCAATTTGCAAACTTCTTACTTTTCAACTTAACTTACGATGGCAACGATACTCTAGATAGAATAATATTATTTGGAATCACTTATTTCACGTGCTTGCAATACATACTAGTTCATCAACACTTGCATTTCTCCAGAAAATAAAGCTACACGGCGAAGAATCTCTTTCTCCCAGTTTCCATCCCCTTTCCTTTCGTATCATGCCACTTCTTTCTTTTTATCTTTTTTATTTGGAGTTCCTTCACTACTTCTGTAATTATATCTGTGTCACCCCTAAATTTATATTTACTAATTGGATGTACTTCCACTATCTATGTGACATTGTGAATGTGGCATACTTTAGCTTGGGTTCAGAGCTGTTCCTACGATTTTTATGTTCTCTTATTCAGATTGGTGTTCTAATTTTGTCAATAAAAACTCATATTTATTGTTGGTCATTAAAAATATCCTAGTTCTCTCTAGTTATCCTCTGGGGCCCATCAACTTCTCTCTGCGTATTTATTTACTACGGCACTATTCTACTACTCCGCTCTCATTTACTACATAGATTTACTCATTTTATGACTCAAATGGTGAGCAATGTCCATTTCCAAAGAAATATTCCCTGAGGCTATCGCCTTCAGGTTGAATGTCTTTGCGATCACAGAGATATCGAGGACGGGGATGTTTTGGGGAAGAATGCAGACCAGGCACAAGTAACACTCAAACAACTCTACCAATGGTATTATATTCTCTTGTAGAAACAACTCAGGATATTCATTACTGTAGCTGTAACTTATGCTACAACTGTTATTATTATGTCTATATCCAAAGGACACTTCCTTACCAGTCTAGTACATTTGTCTCTTATTTAATCTTTCAAATTTCACGTGTTATTTTGTTGTGTGATCTTGGATGAACTGTTAATGAAAATTCAATTTTCTTTTTAACAAGTTGCTTCACGTCGGACCACACGGATAGGTGTTATGACGATGATGGAACAGGAAAAGGCTAGGAGTGGGAAGGAAGCGGCCATGGGCTTAATTAACGTACAGCTCCAGTATTTGCCTGGTGTGAAAATGGAAAACTACGGGAAACCATTTTCAGGGCTGCCGAAAGTGGGATTCGAACCCACTATACCCCAGATACTGGATATTGGTCACACTTAAGCGACTGCAGCTATCGATCACCGTAATGCCAAGGATTTGAATGTGGTAAAACTCAGCACTTAGGAGGAAAGAAAGCAATGTCTTGATGAAACGTTCAGTCTAATGGCAGACTGTCGTATTTCATATACACGAAATTAACCTAAATGAATATCGTGTCTATTATCGTCACACGTGAGAGTATCAAATGCAAATTAAACGTATTTAATATATGTTCACTGAAGACCCCTCAGTATACTCTTATCGTTAATTGTATTGCATAGTCGGTTAAAAAGAATGAGCACATTGTGTATTTCGTAATTCGTGTTTGATATTTTATCCGACTTATTTTTTATGATTATCATAAAGTAATTTACCTCCCTTGTATTCACGAACCCTGTGGATACCCACAACAAACATGATATCTATAGGTTAAGCTGTTTCTGAGGAAAGTGTGCCTGTGGGGCAATTATACAGTGCCATGTCCTCATTAGTTTTTTAGTGACTGTACATATCGGTATTTATTATGACCTTCTTTACATGATGTTGATGTATAATAAACAATTAGTCACAAACACGTTCAATATATTCTGTAGAGTATTATAATCTACATTAATAAAACAGCTACATCCCAAGTAAGAAGAGAACAATTAGACTAGAAAATACTATTCCGTGAAAATAACCCGTTTCTGGCGGTAGTTGGTGTGGTGTTGTGCGCTTGCTTGGCTTTTAAAAGCGAAGAGATTGCTAGCCAATAAAACTCGAGCTGTCAAGATAGACGCTGGAGGCCCTCGCAGCAAACAGAGCGACTTTGTATTACATTGTGTAAAACAAATTGATTGGAAAATATATACATTCAAATAAAAAGCCTCGAAGGTGAAGCACAGATGTGCTTTATTTCAGAACTCTGCAAGCTTAGTTGCATTAAAAATTCTTTTCCGATCAATACTTCAGTTATTTGAAACGAATTGCCTCAGCCGTCTTGTGCCGAGGCTCTCATCTGTCCGTGCTCTTTCAAAGTAATGTAATTTTATTATCCTACCTTTAGTCTGCTTTACATAGAAATCGTTCGGCATAATTTAACTCGACTACCTGTTCACTGGATAATGCAGATATGTTTCATTGGAAAAATCGATCTAAATGACAGTCCAATCACTAACTTTCATATGATAACATCGGAAGTGGTACGAGGACTACAGCAAGATTCCGATGTATATTTTACCAGACGGAATTCCTTTTCAGACCTGGATTTCCGTAGTGATGTTCATTGCAGTAGATTTTAACTCCAATCTTGCTATTTCAAATTTATATAGGATATTACGACATTGATTAAGCTATTCAGATTTCAGCTTCCTCCTACATTTATAAAAAGTAATTCTCATACTTGCATTATGTTTGAACTCCTAAACGGGCTTAAAATGAGCACAAATTTTAAAGGAGAGTACTTTTAATTATACTGGCATTAAATGCACGTCCAGGTTAATGATGTAAGAAAATTGTACTGAACTGTGTCACTATGATTTTTGAGCACATAAGGATATATGTTTTTCGACGAGCTAAATGGTATTATTCCGTGACTATAATCACGATGTCAGCAAAGACGTTGAACTACAAGTTTGACTTTTTATATATGCAGTATATTGTAGTAAAGTATATTTTACGACATTAGAAAACATATATTTAGTCATAAAGTATAAAGGCTAGGTGTACAATCTGCACAAAGTTTACCTATACTTGCAGGCTGTTGTTCATTTGTTCATCTACTTTAACCAAATCCTGATTGATGGCACATCATTGCCACAAGGAGTAGCAGAGGAGTGCATGATAACGCGCAAATAAACCCAAAAGTTGTAAACATAGGTGAAGTTATAGAAATAGAATTATATTTGTCAGAATGGACTAAAGAGAGGTAATGAAATATTTTCTTAATTTTTCAAATTTGTGTTCATTTTAGAAAGATGTGTAGTATTCTAGAGGCCATTTTTAATCTGTATCATAAAACGTGATGCATGGCAATTCACTAAGTCATTCATGACACTCACATATGTGACATTTTATTATTCTGTTATCTGAGTATACCTTGTTTGGTGGTCAACGGTACAGCGTGTGCGATTTAGAAGTGGAAAAGTCAGTTACTCAAGCATA